>NC_060951.1:52106561-52374762 GCF_022045245.1 Lucilia cuprina | reverse complement strand
TATTTTTTATGACCTAACCCATGCACTTGAACTTATAATTTATGATCTTTCTTATTTTACTTAAACAAAATTAAACATAAATAAATGCGTGTTCAATTCTGAACACCTTTCGGTACTTCTTCTTTTTTTTTGAATCTTATTTTTTTAATTATATATATACTTAACAATTTTTTAATATTTTGTTTGCAAAAGTGGTTTTTGAACATCATGCCATATGGCATAGAATGTATTTAAAGGGCAATCGGGCAGCTCTATTGAACTATGTTTCTTATCATATATATTTTTTAATTACTTAGGCAATGGTTATCTACCAAATAAATTAAATAAAGTTATTAAATATTTTTTTAATAAAATATATAAAGGTATAAAATTATTATTTTTTTTTTTTTTAAGAACCAACATAAGTTTTATTAAGTGTAACTTTCAGTTCGACGCCACCCTACTTTTCTTACATATGTTGTTCTTTTTTTTAAGGGTTTATCATCTGATACGTTTATACAGATAAGCTGCTACAAGTAAATTTAAAGATTAAGAAGCGGTTAACACCGAAAAAACCCTTCTTAAGGGGAGAAAATCATTATATTGTGTTTAAGGAATTATTTCAATGAGTTGAAAATTATATGCCTAATCTAACATGTTGTTACTAAAAGTGGCTTTAAGTAAATATTTAATAATTACATAAAAAGTCTTCACTTTATTTAGTTATGCTTTAAGAAAAGTTAAATAATTGATTGTTGAATAATTCTGAAAAAAACGCATACAAAGAATAATTAAATATGATTACGGGGATAATTTTCGAAAGTGGATCTTCAACTAGAACTTAAAGAAAGTTCAACCTTAATTTGTGGCAATGTACAGTCTCTCACTGGATCTAAAAGTATAGTAAATAAAACTAACGACTAAGAAATCTATGAAAATATTTAGACTAATGCTCTCCAGAATCCTGAATCTAATAACGTTTCATTTGAATTAATTCTAGAAGTAGTTGTTTTGGATGAATATTTTCCTCCTACGATTTCACATTAAATTATAAGTATTTTTTCTTTTTTCTATTTCAGATAAAAACACCATCTCAAACATAAGGGTAAGAGTAAACAATGCTAAGTACTGTTATATGATTTGATACGTTTATATTTTTCAACATACTTAATCATCATCACGTTTACGCTTTATTAGTTTTTATTTTCATTTATTCATTTTCATATTAAATAGTGAAAATATTTAATTAAAATCTGCTTAAATATGTTGAAGTAAAAACTAATGAATTTCAAAAAGATCCATACACTCACATACAAACATATACATATGGTATGAATATATGTGGAAACTTTATCCTTTATAAACATACATATATAAGTGTTATTCCTACCAATATTCATAATTCTTTAGTTTTTTTTCTAATTTAAGCATTAGACTATATATTTTGTTATAATATTTTTGTTTTTAGAGTTTTTTGCTCTAAATTCTCTTGTCCAGTGGGATAAAGTAATTCGATTGGTTTTGTAGAAAGGATTTTGTTTTTGCTGTTTATTTTTTCAAGCTGTTCTGCTGTTGCTCTTCAATTGCTGTCGTACCCATTCCACTGCAAAATGAGAAATATGGCAAAACGTATCGTATGGTAACGAAACGTAAGGATGGTGTTGAAATGAAGAAACTTTAATGAGTTTTCTCGTTTGTAACCACAAAAACCACTAAACCGGAATATAACATAAAGTTTTTTTTACTTCTTCTTCTCTGTCCTCCTACTTTTTCTCTATATTGTTGGGATTTCTTCTATTTTGCATGAGATTTTTGTTTTTGTTCATTTCATTTAGTTTTTCTTTTGCCTACAAAAACAAATTATTGGTAACTTGCAACACGTTGTATTTTTTTCTTATTGTAATTTTTTTGTTCATGTTTTCATCGTTATTTTTTGTACTTTTCTTTATTATTGGTTTTGTTTTTTTACTTTTAGTCGTATATCATTTCTTTAAGTGTAGGGTTATATGTTCAAAAATATCCACTTGTTTGTTACATTTTTGTGCGTGATAAAGATCATTAGATTTTTACCCTAATCCCAGATGGCATTCGGCTGGGATTTCTCGATTTTGTATGCATTATAGTTATGTGAAATTGTAGCTATTTTTGCAATTGGAGTTTTAGTTAAGGATCATACTGTTGAGGATATACATAAGTCAAGCGCTTTAAGACAAACCCTGACCAATGATCTATTTCTGTTACTTACTTCAGAGAGTGTGCCAGTGTCCTTTCATGCACACTATGCCCTTTTGTGTCTTGCAAAACGTGTGGAAAAATTTGTTAATGGTTCCGCCTTCTCTTATATATTCAAGAATCATTGCTGCCCTCTTTCTAAGCTTCTAGTTTACTTCCCTTTAAGCTTCTAGTTTACTTCCCTTTGCCTCGGTAACGTCAACTAAAGATGTAATCGGTAGAATATAACACAAATAATTCAAAAAGAAGTCCGTACTCACGGAGAACACATTCTGGTAAATCTAATATGTATAGTAAACCATCACGTACGGCCATTGCCATCTAAACCAGAACACATATAATTTATCCGACACATTTATTGAGAAACACCTTCGAAACATTTATTCTAAACATTGGTCTAAGACCGTATACTCCTCTATTCATATTTTTCAACAACAGCACAACAAGAGAAATATAGATTACAACGTGTATCAGTCTTTTAACCAACATTCTTTTCCTACAGCTACCACCTGCACCCCAAAAGGGGTCAAGACAAAATCCTAAACTCTACCAGTTCCCATAGTATCAGATATGGCATGTTTTCTGATTGAAAATTTCATGGAAATTTACTCAATTAAAGAAAAGTTTCAAATTTAAAACAACTTTTATCTTAACACAGTAGAAGAATAGAAGTAGCTATTTAATGTAGCTCCTTTCAAATTCAACCTTTGTTAAATTTTGTCAAAATTACTGCTGTTTTGAAACCTTTTACTTTCTTTCTCTCTAAAAACAGCCAAAGTAACTTTGAAAAAAGTGAATAATATGCAAGTAAATTTTTGGTAAAATTTCTTAGCCTAGAAGTAACCCATACAAAGCCATAATATATATAAATTTTCCTATTACATACACATTTTGGTTATAGGATACCAACCAATCAAGTGTGAAACATTGGAAAAACAGGCTGGTTACAAATTAGAAAGCATAAAACAATAATGATAGCAACAAAAAGAAAAAACTAAAAAAACAAAAAATGAAGAGCAAGTTTTTAGAAAAACTTTAAACTAGTTAAGTGTAGTCAAGTTATTTTAACTTTTTGAACATTCACTCACTCCTTGACTGTACCCCTGCCAAATTGACTTCGTTGCTTTTTGCTTAGTCAAAGTCGAAAAGCTTGGTCATGTTTGTTTTTTTTTTTCAAATTGTTACAGTTTGTTAACAAGTGGCCAAGAATTTTAGCTAAAAACATAAATTAATTATAAAATGAAAACATGTCTAATATTTTGACATGATCTTTTCTGCTCTTGTTAATTTTTTTTATATTATTGCAATTGCTCAAAATGGGCTAAAAAATTATGCTTCAATTTGTCTTAAGTTGATTTGGTTTTTTCTCTTGCGGTAAAGAGAAATGTTTTTTTAACCTCTATTTCTAATTACATTAGACTTACAGCAACTTTATGAGTTCCTTTTTTTCTCTGCTGTTATATGCATTCCTTTTTATTATACTGGCGGCAATTACTTATTTAAAATTTAAACTAAAATTGACGTCTAGAATAAGTAATAAAGTATAAGGATAAAATATAATGAAAAGGGGATATTTTAAAAAATGTAATGAAATATATGTACATGATGATTGACCGAATAATGAGTAGAAGTACGTATTTTAACAGGAAAATAGGAACGCAACCAGAGGCTGAGTGTAAAATATGATCTATATAATTCGCCGGGAGAAACGCCGTGAGGGTCCAATAAAATATTATGTTGAGAACCCAACGAGAACAGAACAAGAACATGCTTTATATAGTATAAAAATTAAAGATTTGTATGATTTTACTTATTTTTAATGAGCACACAAGGTTTATTTTCATAGAAATTAAACCAGATATTAGTCCGTTTGGGCAACAAGCCCAATAACGACCTATATTTACATTGTTCTACGCATCTGTTATTTATACGACAATTTTTGATTATCTATAATTATTAAATCTATTATTCCTTAACATACCCGCTATTTTAGTTTAATTACTAAAAATATAAGTTGAAGTTATTAGCAGTATTGTCTAAAAAATATGTTTTATTTTTAAATATCGAAACTGGCAATTTTTTTTCATTTAAACCCAATTAATCGGTCGTACACTTGAGAGAAGAAAAAAAAACGTCTAAAATAAAGACAAACAGCAACTGCAAAAAAGTATCGTTTGGCCCACAGCTGCACTTAACACAAAGTAATCAAAAAGTTTTGTTATATTGTGGTTAAAGTCATCATGAACTTACCAACCAACCACCCCATTCGATCATCATACTCGTCATTACTATACGGGAGTACGTCAACAACAAAATCCGAAACACTAGCAGACTCAGAGACTTTATGTCCGTCTCACTCACAAAACACATGAAATGTTGACGACACTAAAACTGGCTGCTAAAAGTCGCGAGTGTGTGAGAATGTCATAAAAAACTAAGTTTATGTATGTAGTTCTAGTCGTTGTATTGCTATTTTTCAGTTATTTTCTTTTTTGTTAAGCGTTATAAAGTTAAAAATTTCTACGACTTTTTTTTTTGTTTACTTTCTTTTTTCCCAAAGTGAAATAAAAAAATATATATATAACAAAAAGAATCATTTACTCAGTTTTATGTGTGTTGCTATAATACTTAGATTATGTGTAAATTTGTGGTGCAAAATAGTCATTTGTATTGTGTCCTGTTATATATACACGGGACAAAAAAATACAAGGAAGCAACGTATCGCAACTGGGAGCTTAGTAAATGACAAAACTCACATTAATGTTTTGGTCAAGTTTGTCATTAGTAAAATTGTTAGAAAAACAAAAACGTGAACCTTGATACAAAAAAAGTGAGTAAAATTGTACGGAAATTAAAGTGGTGTGTTGTTCAGCGTACAAGTTTTTGTTTTGTATTAAAATCGATTAATGATGATGATGATTATGGTCATCGCCACAAGGCATGTGTGTGATTAATGCAACAGACTCGTGAGACATAGACCGCGTATGAGTAATGTTAGTTTATAAACTTAATTTTGAATATATTTGTATAGAGGATTTAGTTATACGATTTTTTTATAAAAAAATAAACATATATATTTTATAAAATTAATTAAATATTAAATGCGGAATTTAAGTACACATTAGCCTATTTTCGAATGACATTTTTTTGTAATGTAATTTATAAGAATTTAATTCACTTAATGTTTTTCTATCAATTATGTTAGTTTTTGTTTTTATCAAAAGTAATAATAATTTATTTTTTCATTAAACATTGTTTTTTTATTTGCTAAAATACTTCTTTTTTATAAAATTGAATTTTTCATCAGTTTTTCACTTAATTTTAACATTTTGATAATTTAATTGCAATATTCACATAGAATTCGCATTAATTTAAAGTTAATCAATAGTTTATCTTAAATTTTGATAAAAAGTAGAAAATTTCTAACTTTGTTTTTCACTTAATACACACTTCACTAAAAAATCAGTTTCTCACAAAAACTCAGTTTATCACTAAAAACTCAGTTTATCACTAAAAACTCAGTTTTTCACTAAAAACTCAGTTTTTCACTAAAAACTCAGTTTTTCACTAAAAACTCACTTTTTCACTAAAAATTCAGTTTTTCACTAAAAACTCAGTTTTTCACTAAAAACTCGGTTTTTCACTAAAAACTCAGTTTTTCACAAACACTCAGTTTTTCACTAAAAACTCAGCTTTTCACTAAAAACCCAGATTTTCACAAAAAACTCTGATTTTTACTGCGATTTAACAAAATAATCAAAGCAAATGCAGTATGACATAATTAAGGGTTTTTTTACACTTCTTCAAATTTAATTTTAAACGTAAAATACCGAAAATAAATTAATTTGTTTAAAACGAAAATCCTGTTCAAATTTGTCTACCATTATTTAATACACTATTTCTTTTACACTTCACTTCTATGTGTGATACCTTCAATCAATTCATTTCGTTTTTTTTTGCATTCTTTTCAACCGACAATAACATCAAGAATTGAAAACAATTTTTACATTTTTCTTTCGTATTAAAATGCCATTTAATTTTATGCTCATTGATTCAATATTATTTTAAGTTGTTCAATTCAAAAATCTTTACAATAATCAGAGTAGTTTCTCCATCATACACACATAAAAGCACAATCGAGTTTTTGGGTTTTCCCCGTTTCTTTTTATACGGATTTTGTGTAAGTGCAGTTAGTGCACACGTAGTATTGTAGTGAGTGTCGGTGTCCGGTATGTGTTTGTGGTAAAAATGAAATTTAATTTAACAAAATGGCCACTAAATTACAATCTTCATCTAGAAACTACAGCATGTTAAACAAACAAACTCCAGTACATACATACACACACAAAAACACTTATTTAGTTGGCAATTTTTGGAAACATTGGCCGCAGCAGCAGTGCCATTTTATAGTGGGTAGTGGCTGTATTTGAAAATTTCTAGTTTAACTGAAAATTGCATGTTTATGATGGCCAAGTATGAAGCGGAAGTTAGAGCTAAAAAAAACTGCTACAAAAACTATGAAAAATGCACATAACATTACAACTAGTATGTCGATGATTGCAACAAATCAAACATACTTCAAAAGCCATCAGGAAAAACAAAACCACACAATTGCAAATACAAACACTAAATATATGAGATGGTATTGCCAACATTCTTAAAAGGTTTATTAAACTTTGAAATTTAGAAAATTTAAGTACGAATAGAACAACAAAATTGTTAAGTATAGACTCTCAGGTGTCATGGTTGGAAGGACAAACATTGTTTCGATTAAAAAAAATATTTTAGACAAAACAAAAACTTAAAAAACGCAGTTTTTCACGAAACTTGGTTTATTTTCAAATACTTTTAATAAAAACTATATTTTTGTTGTTTACACTAAAAACTCGTAAAAACTGAGTCTTTCACTAAAAATTAACTTCTTAATTAAAATGTTTTTTTTTTCAATAAAAGTGCGTAAAACTCACCTTCCCACCACAGACACGTAACTCATTTGTTTACTAAAATCGATCATTTTTATCCTAAACTTACATTTTCACCCAAAACTCTGTTTTTCATCATAAGAGTGTTTCACTAAAAATTCCATTTTCTCTCAGTTTTTCACTTAAAATTCGCTTTTAAAATGAAAACTTGTTTTCGTACTTAAAACGTATATCTTTCTACCAAAGACACTCAACTTTGTTTTTTACTTGAATGTTACATTTTCAGCCTTAAATCACGTTTTTAACTAACAAAATTTTATACGAATTTTTTAATCAGATATTTCCCTAAAAACTTAAGCTGTCATTTAAAAGTAATTTTAAAAAGGTTAATTTCCCATTGAATGCGTTAAAAACCCATTTTTCCACCAAAAGCACTTAATAAACTCAGTTCTTCACTTTAATGCAACATTTTCACCATAAACTCACGTTTTCACCCAAAACTCTGTTCACAAAAATTGTAAAAGAATATATACCTGAAAATATTATTTCTAAATAAATTTGGCAACCCTTATTCTAAATTCACGTTAAAATTATATGTTGTTGGGTCTAAATGAAGATATAAACGCGTGCAGTCGAAAATAAATTCATATGTACTGAAATGAGTTGAAATGGGGCCGCAGTACAGAAGGTGGATGACTGTTTTCAAGTGTTATAAAACCCGGTAGTATTTTGAAGGACAAATGACCAAATACAAAATTCAATTGTGTATGCTCTAGTATGTTTTACTCACTTATTTGTTTGTATGTATAAAAGTGGTAACATCAGTAGTTGAATATAAAAAGAGTTGGGATTGGAGTTGAATGTGGAGTGTTGTGGCATTTTAGAATTTTTCATACAGATTATTCATGGGTTGTTGTACGTACGTATATTATGTATATTGGTCTGTTAGTTTTTGGTTAAATGTGGTTTTGTTATTTAGGCCTTTGCAGACAGACACGTTGCACTTGTACCCTTGGACAGCAACAACCACTTGCACTTTATGAACAGCCAATATAGCAAACATGAAATAGAGGTAAAATATGAGGGCATCATCATAAACTCATCATAGTTTAGATACATACAAATATACATACATTTGTTTGTTTGTTTGTATATATGTAGGTATGTATTCTGTATGTCTGCCTAACTGACTGCCTGTCTATGTAGGCCGAACGGATATGCGAAAACTTTGACCACATAAAACTGTTCAAATACCACAAAGTTCGAATGTGGTTTAAACTGCAAATGTGAACAATGTTGTTGTTGCTGTTTTTGTTGCAGCTGTTATATGCGTTTTGATTGTTGTTGTTATTGGTAATGTTGCTTATGTTGATATTAATATTAGAAAATCAAAAAATCAAAAATTTCTAAAGCTCTAAAATGAACATTGCTACTATTCCGTTTGTGTATTTTTTCTTCGTTTGCTACTTTTTTTAATTTTTTACATTCTGGTTGAGTTTATTTATAAAGCAAATATACAATTGCATATTATGGTCTGAAATGCATGCGCTCATACATACATACATTCACAAATAAATTTCATACATTTGAAAGCACTTGAAGTGATCAAACACAAACAAACACACACATAATTCGAAAACACATATTCTAATGTGTTTAATTAGCCTAGTTCAGAATAGTACATATAATTGAAATATTTTATATGATTGTTTTAAACTAATCTAAATTTAATCAATTTGGTATTTTATATGTATATTGCAATTAATCTGTTTACACTTTCCAATAAAATATAAATTAATTTCGGATAAATAATTGTTTTATAATGTTTTATTTTCTCTTTATAATTATGAAGCAGTTTATTATTGATGCATACTATATATAAATGTAATGGTTTGTGTTGGCTTAATTTTTCCTGGAAAGTATTTTTGATGATTTTTTATTTGTGAGTTTTTTTTTATTCTATTACTCTACAAAAATCATCAAAGAATAACCATTTTCCTTTTAACAGTGGTTTGCAATTTAGAATTTTATGAAAATTTTTTAGAAGTTGCAAATTCAAACTTGCAACAAACTTTTCTCTGATTCAACTAATAGATCTCCTTGGTGGAAACTGTTTCGGAAAATAATATTCATGTTCTTCTGACAGCGGTATCGAACATCAACTATTTTATATTATAAAAAAATAAATAAAAGACAAAAAAAGAAAAAACGGTGTCTGCCAGTTTTTGTTGTATGCTTCGGTATTATATTGGCAAAAAAGTGCAAACCGTTCCCAATGTTTAATGTACTCTCTGAGTCAAAGTTGTAGCTTTTGTAATAAAAAGACAAAAGTTGTGATTTTAATAACGACACCTGTACGTATGCGTGTTATTTATTTGTTTATAATACAAATATATAGTATACGCCTAATAAAATAAGTACTCGAAAGTAAAAAATATGTATGTTTTCTATAGATGGGCTAAAATTGTAGTAGGATTTATCCTTATAAATTTGGAAAGAGGAGTTTATGTAGAATTTAGACTTGCTATTTGTATTTATAAGTGATTTTTGTATTTCATCCAATAATCTTAAAATTGCGAACTGTAGCGTGCGCACAAGCTTTACATTCATACAGACAGACGGACATAGCTAAATCGACTCGTAGCCGATTTGTATACTTTAAGGTGTACAACCAATATTTTTGGTATTACAAACATCAGCACAAAATTGTGCTTACGAAAATGATCACAAACTTACTTGGGCGAAAGTAAGGGACACTAAGAGGGTGTTCATTTATTTTGTGGTGTCCGAATATGTTTAAATTTTTTTCGAGTTGCACTTAATAAATTAGTCAATATATTAGTCCATAGACTAGTTAAGTAATTAGATTATTCCATACATACAACATTTTATTTTATAAAATGTTTATAGAAAAAGTTCCATGAAAAATGTAATGTAAATAGGGGGCTTATTTAATAACTTTTCTGATCCACTGTAAATTTTTTAAATTTCTGTGTGAATAGATAAATATTGTAGGTAAGTATGTGTGCATTACATACGAATGCCGATAAAAGTTTGTGTGTTTGAGTATTAGAAAAATGCTATATGACTATTTGCTGAAATTGGCAGTTAAATATACTTGTTTGCTTTTACATATTGGTCACTACCACTGATTCGACTTTTACTACTTTCATATGCAATGTACTCTATATATTTTTAGAATTTTATTAATTTTTTTTTTTTTGATTTTATTCTCAATTTTTGTTTAAAATACTAGACAAAAAGGAAGAAAGAAAAAAACCTTATGTGAATATGTGTTTGACTATTTACTAAGCAAAAATGGTTGTTGACGGTGGAGAAATAGAAGAAGAAACATTTTTATGAAATTGAAGTATGTTTGACTAAAACTTGAAAAAATATTTTCACAGTTAACGTAATAATGTTTTGTGTTGAAATTTTATAGAATGAAGTTACTGCTGTTGTTGTACTTAAAAATATTAAATGTATATGAAGAAGAGAGAAAGTGTGTGTGTGTATAATGTTTTTTTTTTTTTTGTATACAATAGACGTGTACTACAATGCAATGTTTATTTTGGCCTTTTTCGGTTGGTGCTGTTATTGTTGTTGCAACATGTACGTACAATGCCACATAAAAGTGTATGAATTAATAAGTGGCAGTAAAATGAACATACAACCAAAACCATACAACAACTAACACTTACATATTTATACATTTATAGTTTAACACTCACACACATATATATATTCATATATATAAATAGAATTATAGAAATTTCAACACTTAACACAATTAAGTGCTTTTTGGGGGGAAATAAAAAAAGTTATCATTTAATTAACACAGCTTCTAGAAAACAAAAATAAAAAAGTAAAATTAAAAATTTCATTATCATTTAAGTGAAAGTCAGCAATTATGACCGCACTCACAAATTCACACAGTCATATAGTCAAAGTGTCCTAGACAAGAAATCCACTCATATTTTATAATTAGAAAAGTAATTTTTTTTATTTTCAAAACTCACACTCAAACATCAAATTGCTAGTGCAAATACTACACATGAAATGTTAAATTTAAAAGGTTTTAACTTTATAAATTTGAAGCATGTTGGTTGGCTATTTTGAAATGTTCCAAAACGAATGAATGTGACATAATTATTATTTAAAGGGCGTTGTAGAAAAATAACTATGCTTTATGTTTTTATCTTTAATAAAAATGTTGTGTTAATTTGGTGTTAAGTATTTGATATAAAAATTTAACTGTTCTTTAAAATACATGTAGATATTTGGGTACATTATTATAAGATTTTCAAATGGGGCATATTAAAGGGTCGACGAGTTGATTTATGAGGACCAAGTTTAAACAGAAACATATTTATAGATTTTATGAAAATTCAGAATTTTGATTCACTATCTAATGAAAAGATGTAGCTCTTGTCGTAAAGAAAAAAATTCTAAACATATAAAATAAAAAAATTTATCTGCATTCTTAACTTTCCAGTGGAAAGTTTTACATTGTGAAGTTGCACTGCCGTTATTAATGACACCTGTACGTATACTTGTTAAAGATTTATAGATATTAAAAATATTAAGTATACACCTAATTTAGACAGTTAGGGGT
The DNA here is from genome assembly GCF_022045245.1 of Lucilia cuprina. Taxonomy (NCBI): domain Eukaryota; kingdom Metazoa; phylum Arthropoda; class Insecta; order Diptera; family Calliphoridae; genus Lucilia; species Lucilia cuprina. The sequence continues at coordinate 52,363,014 of NC_060951.1, read as the reverse complement.
ATATATGTAAAATGGTAAATTTTTATTTCTGTAATTTTGATCCTGAAGATGTAGTTTTTAATTGCATATTTCTATATTCAGAACACTGGATCACAATTAATTTCAAAAGATTTTCCACCACAACCTAGCCTAACAATGATGAAATTACTTAAGACTTCCTTAATTATATTTTAAAATCAATTACATTTATGTATTACCATATTTCTAGACATGTATTTCAGATAAATGTAAATGTTTATGATAACCAGAAAACCCAAAAATATGCTAAAAAGAGTATAAAACTCTTTAAATATACAATAAAAACTCAAAATATTGCACAAAGTTTGTCACAATTCTTCAACTGCATTCAAAGCTTCTAAATTGATGTTTAATCGATGTTGTCATAAAATTCAATAATAATTATCACTAATTTTTGAATGATAAAAATTAATTGCTCTCATGAAATCCAAAGTAATGGGTCTTATTTCCTATTTAAAACTAAATGCTTTATAAAAAAACATAACATTGATTTTCATGAGACTTTTGTGTATTGACATATGCACATTTTGGTTTTTCTGATGATAACATTTAATTTTTTACACTAACATAAAATACCTCAAAATAAAATAATAAAATACAAAAAGTCATGGCACAGACGACTGTGGTGGCGGTTAAACAATTATTTAAACTTTGCTAAATTAGATTAAATACCCTAAACCCAACATGTACTGGATTATTCATACGGAAAAACATATGTAATTTCAATTCACATTGACTTCCAAATTTCCTTTCAAATACATTGGAAAACGCACATGTTTTTCATAAAACGCGAGAAAATATCCTTTCGTAATATAAACAGAGAGTTTAATTTAAATAAACACTTAAAACAAACAAAACTACTGAGGTGAATTTCAACAAGAAGTAATTGACATCCTGCGCATGCGTTCGTTTTATTTCAATTTCACAAACGATTGGACGGTCGTAAAATATAAACGAAATAAAAGAAAAAATCACACGATAAACGAACATTTTATGTTGCGATATAAAATGCCAGGATAACAAGTGTTTAGTTATAAAACGGTTTGCTAAATGTAAGGACGTTTTTATATCCAAAAATATTGACAAATAAAAAATTTCAAAAGAAATAAAAAACCCAAAAGTTAAGTTAAAAGCAAAAAAATCATAAAACGAGGTAGATTGAGAAAAGGATTTCGTATCAATGTACTTAAATGAAATAGAAGAGGAAAATAATTAATTCCCTTTAATATAAAAAAGAAAATCAAAGTACAAAGGAAATACGACAAATATTTAAGTGGTTTATTAATGTGAAAACGGAAATGAAATCAATAAAATCGTAATATTCAATAAAAATGAATGAGTGTAATGAAAATGTTTATTACGGCCATTAAGAAGAGCCGCATGCATATACTAAGTCTCGTACAGTAGAAAAGGAGTAAAAAAACGCGCGCGATTTTTGCCTTGAATATATGATTTCCATGTAATTTTGTAGTAGATTTAGTTTGGTTTGTTTGACAAAAATTAATGTTTAGCTAATTTCAGCCATCGTTACCAAAAAATCATTATTGGCATTAATTTGTTTTCATAAATTTAGTGGATAATTTTCATAACGGGAGTGTGTGTATGTTAGACTGTGAATGGCTTTTTGCGGCTATTTTATTTGATTACTCTGATGACATTAAAACAAAATATTAGAGGAAAACTAACAGCAAACGAATAACAAAAGCGATTTTAAATAGTGCGGGTTGTTAAGTAAATGTTGTGCCGGAAACCGGATATGCATTTAAATCACAAAATGTGCTAAGCTTTTATAAATACACTTAAACAATCACAAACGAACTAATATGTTTATGTCTATTTACCGTTAGTTGTTCATAGTTTGTGTGTGAATAAAAGCGCAAGAATTTTAACCAATACAGTTTTAGTTTTTATGTGTGACTGCAAACATTTCATTCATTTGTACGTTGGGATACTAGTTTATGCTATTTTTTCTATATGCTTTACTATTACCCGGGTCGTTTAGTCTCGTGTATTGTAAAATAGTGTTTGCCAATTGATGTTAAAAGAACTACAACAAAAGTAGCAGCAGAAATAACAAAATCGTTAAGGTGTTTATGCACATAAGTACTGTGTTGTTGTCGTTGCTGTTGCATACAACTTTCATGTTTTATATATGTGTTGGTGCTGTTTGTATTGGTGTTGTTGCGATTTGGTGTCGGTGTTAGTGCTTGTTTTCGTAGTTTTATTTTATTATTTGGCGCATTGCAAGTTCACATCGTGTGTGGCAGTGTTAAAAACAAATATTTCCTGTTTATGCAGCATAAACTACAAATACAATGGCTGCTTTTTTTGATGTTTTCATAGTTATTTTGTTCTTCCCCATAGTCTGCAATCTAATAAAGGTATGTGTATTTTAGGTATTTGTATGTTATTTTGTATTGTCGGTACATATATGTTGATTTATATAAATTTGAACTATGGGTTGAAATTTATCAGAATCTAATTTATCAATTAGAAAAACCGTTAAACAAACATAGTTACAGTAGTTCAGTTCTAGTTCAGTTCTAGTTCAGTTCTACTTCAGTTCTAGTTCAGGTCAAGTTCAGTTCTAGTTCAGTTCTAGTTCAGTTCTAGGTCAGTTCTAGTTCACTTCTAGTTCAGTTCTAGTTCAGTTCTAGCTCAGTTCTAGTTCAGTTCTAGTTCAGTTCTAGTTCAGTTCTAGTTCAGTTCTAGTTCAGTTCTAGTTCAGTTCTAGTTCAGTTCTAGTTCAGTTCTAGTTCAGTTCTAGTTCAGTTCTAGTTCAGTTCTAGTTCAGTTCTAGTTCAGTTCTAGTTCAGTTCTAGTTCAGTTCTAGTTCAGTTCTAGTTCAGTTCTAGTTCAGTTCTAGTTCAGTTCTAGTTCAGTTCTAGTTCAGTTATAGTTCAGTTCTAGTTCAGTTCTAGTTCAGGTCTAGTTCAGTTCTAGCTAGTTCAGTTCTAGTTCAGTTCTAGTTCAGTTCTAGTTCAGTTCTAGTTCAGTTCTAGTTCAGTTCTAGTTCAGTTCAGTTCTAGTTCAGTTCTAGTTCAGTTCTAGTTCAGTTCTAGTTCAGTTCTAGTTCAGTTCTAGTTCAGTTCTAGTTCAGTTCTAGTTCAGTTCTAGTTCAGTTCTAGTTCAGTTCTAGTTCAGTTCTAGTTCAGTTCTAGTTCAGTTCTAGTTCAGTTCTAGTTCAGTTCTAGTTCAGTTTTAGTTCAGTTCTAGTTCAGTTCTAGTTCAGTTCTAGTTCAGTTCTAGTTCAGTTCTAGTTCAGTTCTAGTTCAGTTCTAGTTCAGTTCTAGTTCAGTTCTAGTTCAGTTCTAGTTCAGTTCTAGTTCAGTTCTAGTTCAGTTCTAGTTCAGTTCTAGTTCAGTTCTAGTTCAGTTCTAGTTCAGTTCTAGTTCAGTTCTAGTTCAGTTCTAGTTCAGTTCTAGTTCAGTTCTAGTTCAGTTCTAGTTCAGTTCTAGTTCAGTTCTAGTTCAGTTCTAGTTCAGTTCTAGTTCAGTTCTAGTTCAGTTCTAGTTCAGTTCTAGTTCAGTTCTAGTTCAGTTCTAGTTCAGTTCTAGTTCAGTTCTAGTTCAGTTCTAGTTCAGTTCTAGTTCAGTTCTAGTTCAGTTCTAGTTCAGTTCTAGTTCAGTTCTAGTTCAGTTCTAGTTCAGTTCTAGTTCAGTTCTAGTTCAGTTCTAGTTCAGTTCTAGTTCAGTTCTAGTTCAGTTCTAGTTCAGTTCTAGTTCAGTTCTAGTTCAGTTCTAGTTCAGCTCTAGTTCAGTTCTAGTTCAGTTCTAGTTCAGTTCTAGTTCAGTTCTAGTTCAGTTCTAGTTCAGTTCTAGTTCAGTTCTAGTTCAGTTCTAGTTCAGTTCTAGTTCAGTTCTAGTTCAGTTCTAGTTCAGTTCTAGTTCAGTTCTAGTTCAGTTCTAGTTCAGTTCTAGTTCAGTTCTAGTTCAGTTCTAGTTCAGTTCTAGTTCAGTTCTAGTTCAGTTCTAGTTCAGTTCTAGTTCAGTTCTAGTTCAGTTCTAGTTCAGTTCTAGTTCAGTTCTAGTTCAGTTCTAGTTCAGTTCTAGTTCAGTTTTAGTACAGTTCTAGTTCTATAATATTTCCAATTTAAAATCCTACATGTATTACATTGTTCCCAATGTGTTTTCATCATATAGAAGCAATCGTGTGTATACCCTCCATTGTCTGTAACTTTTGTGCCAATTTAATCTTTTGCTGCCGTCCTACAACAGAATACTAAATTACAAACTACAAATACTCGTGCAATACAAAGTTTTTTTTTTTTTGTACTTACTATCGACTTCTTGGGGAATTAAAAATGAAATAAAGAATTTAAACTTCATTTCTGTTTTATATTCGTATAGAGCATAGTGTTCTGGTACAATTTATTTTAACCTTAGCTTTGTAGTAAATATGTTTTTGAAAATTTCGTAGAACTGAAATTTATGGGTCTATACACCATACTACTGTTTTTTTTTTACATAGCACTCAGCATTCTACTATTTGTACAATTAAAATAGCTAGTTCTACATCTGCAGTAGTAATGGGGCGCCAGTTGACTATTGTAGTTTGGTATGTAAAGTCTGGAGTCATTCAAATACTATATATTTTTATACATTTTTAATGCTTATTTGTTGCAAGCATTTTAAAATGAAAACTTTTGTGTATATAGTATGAAAGATTTGAGCAATATTTTGACTTAAATTTTTCATTTTTTTTTGAATAACTACAATATGTAAAAAATATTATTTCTATTTATAGGCAATGTTTGAAGCAAAATTTTAATTAAATTTAAAGGGTTGGTGTATAAAACAAATTGTTATAATCTTTAGTTAAACTTCAGTTGGCGTCTATAAGAAGAATATAATAACTGGTTTACACAAGATAATTTAATTGGCAATATTATAAAACATATTTATTAGAAATTAAAATCAATAAATACATTTATTGAGGAAAAAACTTGTGTAAACAAGTATAACATTATAGTTGTGCGTGACGGCAATTAAATGTCATAGAATCTCCAAATGATGAACATTTTTTTAATTTCTATCAATTTTCAATATTTTCGAGATTTTTGCTATTGAAAACAAGTAAGAGTGTAATATTCGCTATGCCGAATCTTATATACCCACTATCAACCTCGTTTGACTCGAATAAAACTGACTTTTTCGAATTTGATCTATATTGTCGTATTTGTAGGCTAGTTAGGTCGCTAGATCGTGTTAGAATTTAATGAGGACCCGTAATATATATATATATTATATATATATATATTATATATATATATATATATATATATATATATATATATATATATATATTATATATATATATATATATATATATATATATATATTTTAGATCTGTTGTTCCACATATAAGTATATATAATTAAAATATTTTTTTTAAAAAGTATACCTATTTAAACATATTTATGTACTATAAAGAAGAGTATTATGTAAGATTCGACACAGCCATATATAGTATCGTTACATGCTTTTAATTTTCATTTTATTTTAATGGTTTATCATCATCATTAAAAATAAAGCCAATTGTATAATTGTGTGCTTTTTATGCTATTTTTTTCTTCTTTATTTGCTTCACTCACTGTTTATTTTGAAATTTATTTTCCGTTATAAAGTTTTTTTTTTACATCTAAACAGTTATCCGCTGCATTGTTGTGGAGTATACATTTGTGTTTGTAACTAAACAATAGTTTTAAAAAAAGTTAAAAAAAGACTAGATAATGTTAGCGTTAATTAATGTATTACAAGTATGTGAAAAATAGTTTTTTTATGTTATATAAAGTTTCTACATATAACTACCCAGCAAAAACTAACATTGAAAATAAAGAGTTTAAAAGGCTAAAATTTACTTATAAAATAACATGTAAAGGCATCACTTTAACAAGGATATGGCAAGTACTTACGAAGCTCACTACGAAGTTAGTTAGATAATTACTTTGTACAATCGTCTTAAAATAGTGAGTAATTCTGTTGTTTTTAATAGTCTCGTCGGAGGCGTTCATTGTGTCTACTATTTGATTTCCAAAAACAAAAAAAAAATCGTTTGTGTAAAAAAAATTTAAATGGAAATACATACTTATATGTATATTATATTATTTGTAAGTCATTACTTGACACCTTATAAGTAATAATACAGATAGGTTAGGTTAGTTTGATAGGAGGATGTATATTACATCAAATCCGAAAAAATACACCTAGGCCACTATCGGACCTGTTGTGCGCTCCAATTCATGAAAAAAAATGTTCACTGAATGTATTATTTATCCATGTTTAGAAACTCAGTTTTTTGGACGTAATTCCTCAGAATCTTCCAATCAGTGTTTGTTAAGAATGTTATTTCCGGAATAACATCAGTTCCAAAATACTTGAATCTAACATCGACGAATGCCAGACAGTGGCAAAGAAAGTGCCCCAGAGTTTCACATTCGTCTAAATTGGACGTGCGGATTTGTAATACAGATAGTAATTAAAAAGTACTTGAGTAAGCACAAGTCATTACCATATTTTGGCTGGATAGCAGTATAAGCACATATGTTTATATACATATACTACATATGGTTGGAATTTATATTGATTATATCTACATATGTACATATATGTGCATATGTATATTTTTACTGGTAGCAAATCTAGCAGATAGTATAGGCAATGGAAATTGTTTCAATAGATCAAATTTCATTATTCTTTGATTATATGTAAATCTACTCCTAATTAGAAAATAAGAAAATATCTGATATATGTATATATTGAGCAGCCACAAATATTGTTATTATTTTAAAGAAGAAAAATTATTTTTTTTAACTTTATTGTTTGTACTTCTCTTGCTGTGAATTGCTATATTTATATTTAGGATTTAAATAAATATTGCAATAATTCGAATCACATTCTTTTTCCTTAATAAAATTCGAGTATTAATATTTTAATATATTTAAAATGTAATTTTATAAATATTCATTGCTCATACAAAAATAACAAAAAAAAAAAAACATTTTGTTTCGTTTATTGTTATTCTTATTGATGATTAATATTTACCTAAAGGGTGTAGAAATTTCAAACCCTCTTAGGAAAACTATTTGAATAATATTTTATTAAATAAACATGAGTGTTTAAAAAGAATTTTTGTTTACTTCTATATTTATTCATTTATTTATTTATTGTATTTATTTATCATATTAACAATCAAAAAACAAATCTATTTGTTTACAAATATTTCTACGTAATTTTATTTGTTTTTATTTATTTACTTTAATTATTTATTTGATTAGCTAAACATATGTGTTGATTACTAAATCAATGGTCTATTAGGAGTTACAACAACAACAACAAATACATCATAAGAATTGGGAATGAGGTGGAAAAATAATATTTATTATTGACAAACAACATCAATATTAATTCATAGTTGAAAGTCACTAACCCATACACCCTCACAAAAATAGTTAAAAACATTGATTTGTACACAAGGACTAATTATTTTGGTCAATACACTTGATATTAGACATTACTTTTTTCGTTATTTTATTATCGAAAAATTAAGTTAAACATGAGAACTAGTTTTTGTTGTTTTCTATTAATTTATAAAACTATATTAATGAATTGTCTGTTTGTTATTTTGTTTTATTTGTTGATTATTGGAAAATTTCCCGAAACATAAATTTTATTTACCACCTGTTAAGCTATTAATTTTAAGAAATTTAATTTACTTGGAATTTTGTTTTTAATGCAGTATTCAAGTCTAGGCTAGATTGTAAATAAATATCACAATGAAACTAAAATGCAAAACAGTTTTGAGAATATAAATCTATAAATCTATAATTTGTTTTAATTATTTTTTCTTTGAGAACACTTTTTTTCCAAAGAATTTTTTTTCAAACAATTTTTCTATAAATAAAGGTTTTTTTCCGATTTTTTTTATGAAGCGAGAGTTTTTCTAAGTTTCTTTAAAAAGTTTAAATTTTCTATTAAAACTGATTTTGTTTTAATTTTTGTTAAAATGAAAGAGATGTTTTCTAAAAGATAATATAATTTTTGGGAAGAAAGGAGTGAGGATTTTGAGAAAATTTTCTATTAAAACAAATGTTTTTAAGAAACAATTGCGTTTTAAAAATGCAGAAGAAAAGAAAAATTTGTCAAAAAATTGTTTTTTACAAAGAAATATTTTTCTATTTATTTTTGCTTTAAGAAAATTTCTTATAAAAATTATTTTTTAATATTTTCTAAAGCTTCTAGTAAAAGGTTATTTTCTAAACATATATTTTAAAGTTTAATCTAACTGAAAGTTATGCTTAGTTTAACTAAGTAGTAAGAAACCCGCCCTTCATCGAAATAATGAATCATAAATTCTTTGCCACCGTATTTAAGGAATTAAAAATTTTAATATCTCTCTCGTTCTTATTATCATATGTCTTGTGGTCATAAATTATCTATTGCCTCCCTACTTGTCACATTCAATAATTAATTTGATTTGAATTAATGTATGATTACTGAGTATCTCTATATATTTATGCGGTTTATGTATTTTACAAAACCACATTACAAACTTAATTACTGCAAGCAGGTGTTTTTATGTTTTAAAAGTCAAGTTATCTAAAATAATTTGTTTATATGAAAAGAGTAATAATTAAACTGTATTTGATTGGAAATACTTGCTACAAGTATCTACTTAATAAACATTTTTAATTGCTTTAACAAACAAGCAAACAGAATTAAATGAATTGTAAAATTAATGACTCACCTTCACGAGTTGCTCACGCAGCTAATGTGTGGGCATTGGAGAAATATTTAAATAAAAATTCAGTAGCTCATTAAGTTTTTTCTGTGTAAACCCGTTTCTTTAGTGGAAGTAGTAGTGGGCAAATGACATTTAACAAATAATAACAGAAAAAATCAAAATGTTAAAAACAAATTATTTTATATATAATTATAATAAATGATAATTTAATGGAAAAACAAATAAAGTGCATCTGTTTAATTGGCACATGAACAACTTGGGATATGTGGGAATTTTAATAATTAAACATGGTTTTTTTTTGTTGGTTTTTGTTGAATAGCATTTATGGAAAATCCATAATAATTGGATTTGTTGCTATTTTTTGTTTGTGTGTGTTTAAATCTACCTTAATTAACAAAACAAATATTAAAAACATACACAGACTAGCGCTTAAATGAAATTAAAATTTGTAAAATAATGTTCAATTTTATATAAATATTCGATTTTTTATAATCCTTTTCCACTTAATATTAAAATTTTGTTAAACATTTGAAATTTCTTTGCCAATTAAACAAATGAAATTCTAAATAGATTTATGGTTAGAAATCAATACCATATTATAAGTTAAATTAGTTATAAATATAGAAAAATTAGCGGTTAAATGAGGTATATAGTAGTTAAAGCAACATGATATTTTTAACAAATTGTCGCATTATTGTTGTCTTGTGTAGGACTTTATTACATACAATCGATGTCTTCGGATTCTGAAAAAAATGAAATGGACATTTGTTAAAAAAATATTTTAACTCTAAAACATTGCTTTTCTAGTTAAAATATTTTTTCCTGATATGACCCTTGCTGCCATAAAGTTTGATCCTAACAAAAATTGTGTAAATTTCTTGCTATTTCTTCAATCTTTTCAAAAAAGAAAATATTTTCTTAATCAAATAACCGATAGAGCTGAAAATTTGCGTCAGGACTACTATCGAACATCTTACCTTCAATTTTTTGAGTTGGGCCACTTGACATGAAATTACAAACAATTAAAATAAATTCCAATACAAAAATCCACGTAATTAAGGTTTGGAAGTTATACATTGTTTGGTATAATTATTGAAAATTCTGCGGTATTCAGGAAACTTACAGACGAACACATAGACACAGCGTTAATCAACTTGGCTATCAAAAAGCATTCAGTATATATAAGGACTTATTCATTATACCCACCATCAAAAAAGATGGGGGTATATTGTTTTTGTCATTCCGTTTGTAACAAATTAAAATATTCGTCTAAGACCCATAAAAGTATATATATTCTGGGTCCTTATTAGATTCTAAGACGATCTAGCCATGTCCGTCCGTCTGTCTGTCTGTCTGTTGAAAACACGATAGAGTCCAAACGGAAGTAGCTAGCGAGCTGAAATTTTGCACAGATACTTAAAGTTGATCCAGTTTGTTTGGTATTGAAAATGAAATATCGGTCCACGATTTCGCCTAGCCCCCATATAAGGCCCCCTTTAGAAAATGACATTAACGCCAATAACTGACTAACAAAAGCATCAATAGCGCTGTAATTCGGCACAAATATGTTTTTGGGGACATAAATCTTTTCATAGAATTTCATAAGGATCGGTTCATAATTGACCCTACCCCCCATACAAAGTAGCCTTCAGAAAATGACTTTATCGTTCCCTACTGACTAACAGAAGCATCGATAGCGGTGTAATTCGGCACAAACAAGTTTTATGGTGACATAAATCTCTTCGTACAATTTTATAAGGATCGGTCCATAATTGACCCTACCCCCCATATAAAGTCCCCTTCAGAAAATGACTTTGTCGCTCATAACTGGCTAAGAGAAGCATCAATAGCGGTGAAATTCGGCACAAACATGTTTTATGGTCTCATAAATCTCTTTGTAGAATTTTATAAGGATAATTGGCCCTATACATAATTGACCCTATCCCACCTATAAGGTCCCTTTCAGAAAACGACTTTAATGCTCATATCTACCTTTAGAAGCATATATATAACAATAATATTCGACATATAAAAGTTTTATGGGAACTAAAATCATTTTCTTAAATTTTATTATCTAACCCTCTAATAAGGTGCCCTTTAGACAACGAATTCAACGCTCATTACTACAAAATTCTACATACACAAGTTTCGTGCGAGCCAAAATCTCCCTATCAAATTTTATAAGGATCGATCCTTATTGAAAGTAAGAATATCGGTTCACGTTTTCTCCTATCCCTATTATAATGCCCCCTTCAGAAAATAACTATCGCTAGGAGATGTATCAATAGCGGTGAAATTCAACACAAACATGTTTATTGAGAACTTAAATTTATGCTCATATCTGCTCATAACATATATATAAAGCAATAAAATTCGAAATAAAAAAGTTGTATAGGAAATAAAATCATTTTCATAAATTTAATGAAAATGGATTTATAATTCACCTTACCAAGGTCCCCTTCTGAAAATGAATTTTGGACTTATTACTGACCCAAAAATTTGAGTACATCAGAAAAATTCTACATAAACATGAATGATTTGATGGTGGGTATATAAGATTCGGCATGGCCGAATATAACACTCTTACTTGTTTTTGTTTATATAGGTGTTTAAATTTTTTTCAAAAAAAGATGTTTTATAAACCTTTAATTAACCAGTATGAACACACTTTATATGGTCGGAAATATTACGATATAAAATACAAACTGAATAACAAACTTATGCAACCACTAAAAGGTAAAGGATATACATAATTTTAAAATTGATGGTTAGGTAGTTTTTCACCTTTGACTGCTGATATACAACAAGTCACTTTAATTAATATGTAGCTATAAATAAGCAGTAATTACTTACTAATTTCTTGTAAATTAAATAAAATTATAAATATTTATTGTAATTGTGTAACTTTTCAATACTGACATAAGTCTCAATAACACTTTCATCAATAATATTCATTTTAAATATTTAACAACAAATAAACTTACTGCAATAAAGTAAGGACCAAAAAAGTGGATTCATATATGTTTTTATAAAAATGATGGTGTGTGTGCGTTTTAACATACAATTTATAAAATTAATAATGATTTCAACACTTATAGTTTATTCCAATTGTATATACACCACAATAGTGTATAGGGTATTATGCGTTTGAGCTGTCGTTTGTAACGCACACTCTCCTTGACGTATTTCAGATTCGTTTAATCTTGTTTTAGACAGTCAGTCGAACATAACTAAATCAATTCAGTATTTCAGAAGCATATTCAACATAGTTTGTTGGGACTCTAATGAATATTTTTTGGTGATAGTGGTGGAGGGTATAAAAATCATATTGCCAATTATCGTTATAAAGCATCTTTAATTGAAGTTCAAAATCACCTTTACGTCAATAAATTATTTTCGAAATCGGCATATATCAGTTTTATATTAACGTAAAATAATTTATCAAACAGCTTGTAAATATGTATGTAGGTCCATTTAACTCTTGCATCTATACAAAGTGCTTTTGAGAAAATCAGTTTGTATTCAATAAATATCGTAAATATATAGTAATTGTGGTAAAATCCTATATAATTTATAAACAATGAAATTGCATTGTATAAAGGCATGAGGGACTATACATTCTTCCTTGTTTTAACTTAAACATTTATGGTTGACTTGTATTAATTAATATTCACAATGACTGACTATTTACTCACACTCACTTCTGCAAGATGTGTGCATAAAATTTTACTTTATTTCATATTTCTTTACACAGTAAAGTCTAAAGAATTGTTGATGGTAGCAACATGGTGTGTGCTGAAAAATATTTTTTTATTGATTAATTGTGGAAAACCTTGTGTTTCCAGAGTTTTTACTTTATGAAGCACTGTACTTCGAAGCACTCTATTTATTTTACTTATTTGTTCTTTATGGATTTTTCATTCCATTATACATATTGGACAGTTTATTTATTTTACACTTATATGTAAGTAATATGTAATATGTATATGAATGGAACTTTCATGTTTTTTTCTCTTGATCTCTTGTTAAAGCGTGCTGTCGTATGTTAAATAAGATAAATGTATGTATGCAGGACACATAAAAAATTTGTATGTTTCTGATACAATAACTTTTACATTACTAAAATTTTTTACATGCTGCTAAAATCGTCTCTCAAGGGCAAATACTTCACATCTTTCATTTGAAGAAATTATAAAAACCTTAAAAAAGGATCCTTTTATCCTTTGATGCAGCTCAGCATATGTTACGCCACGACATAAGTTTAAAAAAATGGTATCTTAAAATCAATTAAACTTTAATTTTAATTGGGAACTTTGACACCTTATTCTTCCTCCATATAACGGCGCCTCCCTAATATACATATTTCAAATAATTGTTAAAAAAATATATATTATTTTAAGTAGTTAAGAGTTTATGCGAAATTTTAAGAATTTTTGTTATAAACTTTTATTAAGAAGAACAGGGAAACCGCAAATATGCTGCAAAAAATAGTTTTAAAAATTATAAAAATGCAGTAAGAAACTCAAAATATGCTCTTAAATTTTAAAAATATAATTTTCAATTATTTTTTACCATTGAAATGCCCAAAAAGCCTGAAATATGATGAAACAACAGGACTTTTTTCAAAATTAATTCAGAACTACTTAAGTATTGCTGTTTTCAAGTTCTACGTACGAGAATTATATATTTTTAAAAATTGTAAAAAAAACACTTTTTCACTTTTGGGAACAGCGTTTGAAGAAAATGTTTTTACAAATATACAAGAAATATAAAATAAATCCAAAAACATCAAAATAAGCACTAAAAAGTAAATTATGCTATAAGAGCTCGAAAATATGTCTTAAATATGCTTCAAAAGTCAAATAAATCAAAATTTTGCTTTTATGGATAAAATATGCTCTGAAACGTGTAAATATCTTATCTATGAGTCTATATGCATTTGCACATTTTGGTTTCCCTGGTCATAAATTTTATTTAAAATTTTTAATTTATTATTTTGAAAAATTTTTATATGAAATTTTCCATTTAATCTCAAGTTTAACGACGATAATCCTTTAATTTCGTTCGTATGAAGTCAAATATTTAAATTTCATAATTTCTTGTAATTCTTGTTTATTAGAGATATTCAACACTGTCATAACTCAAAAATATTATTGGGATGAAAACGATTTTGACTGCTCTATAACATTTTGCTACTCCTTATATAAGTATATGTACATTTGTATATATGTATGTATATAAAAAACTGAAAACTTAAACTTGGTTTAATTAGTAGAGATTAAAGTGTTTCTAAACCAGTCGCGGATCCAGCTCGAGCATTTTCCTTTTTCCTCATTTTTATATTTTGTATGAAAAATTTTCGGTTTTTTTGGGGGGGATGGACAAAATTTTCCTTCCCCCCTGAATCCGCATATGTTCATATATAAATTGAACATAATTATTTACTTGTCAAAACATATAATTTTGAGTTATATCAGTCTTGTAGTAAATCAGTGTCTTTGTATGAGTGTATGTACACAAATAATCGAAATTTATTTATACCTAAGGAATTAAGAACTATTGTTTATAAATGTGAACTTCGCTTTTGTTTCAGTTGAATTCATTTTTTTGCAGAGTGCATGTGTCTATAATATTTAAATGTGTACAGATATATTTATGAATTTATATATACATGCTCATATGTAAAGTTAACAATACAAGTAAAATATTGTATATGACCACTCATATATTAAATGATGAATTTATTATGGCCACAAGCTGTTTTTCGCTGTAAAATGTGTTGGCATAAAATGAATATTGAAAATGCATTTTAAGTTTTTTATGTTCAGTTTTTTTAACAGTCTCGACGGGGGAATATAAAAAGAAATTTTCTAATTTAACTTGGTCGTAGTGTTGGTAACATAGTTATGTATTACAAACTTTTTTTTAATATATTTTTATTTCATAAATTATAATTTTTTATTATTTTTCTTTAATTTTTTCAAAACAGATCAAATTGTTAAAAAAAATACTCTATACCACTATAGTGGTGTGGAGTATAAATATAAGGCTCTGAATTACTTTCTGAATCGATTTATCTATGTCCGTCTATCTATCTGTATGTCTGTCTGTGTGTCAATGTAAAACTTGTGCGCACGCTACTGGTCACAATTTTCAAGATACTTTGATGAAATTTGGCTCATACTCGTCTCAAGGACAAACGCCAGATTTAGGCTCATAGTTATAAAACTTAATTTTACAGAACTTTAAATGACACTTTTGATTTTTGTTATGATCGGTCTTCATTAGACCCTAGATCCCATAGAAACTCCCTTTCAGAAAATATCTTGAAAATCAAAATTTACTTATTAACACTAATTACACGATTAAGTTCTACATAAATAATTTTGTAATAGATAGAAATTACTCTATCAAAATTAATAAGGGTAGGACCATATTTACGCCAACTCCTCGATAAGCCTTCCTGTGGAAAATCTCTTGTATCAAAAATGAATAAAAATATGCCGGAATCAAGGAAGAAAAACAAACATATTTAAAAAATCTAAAATAATCTGGGGTATCATATTGTTGTCATACTTGTTTAGTTATTATATGCTGACTTTAAGACGAAAGCATTTCTGTTAGAATTATGATAAAACTACTTATATAACCACTTACTTTTGAATGAAAAGTGCATACCGTCTGTATACATTACCTCTAAGTATTTTTATTATGTCTTATGTACAAAATAAGTATATTATTGTGAGTTTTGACATTTTCTTGTTTTTCTATGTTAAAACCATAATTTGGTGCAGGTTCGTGTTCTGCGTGAGTTATTTCTTTTTTTATATTAAAACAACTTTTTTACTCCCTATTTATAGGTTTTTATTTAAGTGTTAAAATAATGAGTTTAAGTGCTAAGAAGTGCTAATGAATATGTAGTGAAATGTGTTTTTAGATTTCATTACTTTTCAATGTAAGTTTTTTTCTGAGTATCTTAGAGCTTCAGAAAATTAATTTCAGCAGACGAAGAGGCGGAGAGACTGACATTCCTAAATCTTCCACTATTTTTAAAGATATAATACTATGCCAATGCAATTATGTATGACTTGCCTTGTTAGGGACCTAATGATAAAAAAAAATCTTATGGATTTTTTTTTACTTTAAAGACCGAACTAAACCATAACTAAAATTTGATTGAAATACATTTAAAACCCTTATAATTTATTACTGATATACATAAGTGTACAAATTTATTATAACATTCATTAAGAATATGTTCCGTTAATTATGCAGGGCGTTAGCAGATCAACCCAACCGATTAAAAAAGATTTTTATAGCAATGGCTTGTTATTTGCTTGGTTCATTCACTCGGCTGGACGAACAGTCATGATTCAGTCAGAATTTTGGCAGTTATTTATACTTATATATAAATATACCAACACACAAACATACACAGATATACATGAGGGTGTTTGTAAATATGCATGGGCTTGCATTTTCAGGACATATAATCATATAAATAAATATATTATATAGTACCTGCGTATGTAGTATGTAGCTACAAAGAATATCTGTATATATTTGTAAATATTCATTATTTATTGTGTCAGTAGGTAGCAAAAGGAAAACAATAACAAATTCGCTTGAATAAAAATAAAATTAAAACAAATAACTCCTTTAGTCTCCTGTGTATATGTTCAGTAGTACGTGAGCGAAGGAGTTAACATTTATTCGTTCAATTCATTCATTACTTGCATAAATGTACGTTTTTATTTATTGTTATTGTTTTATTTATTTATAATATATTTTTATATACATTTTTTGTTCTGTTGATATCAACACGTATACAATCACAATTATACATTCAGGCAGACTATCTTATGGTCATGAACAGTGGGACTCGTTAAATGTCAACATATACAATAAACTAATTGATAAACACCACAAAACTTAATATTATGATTTACTTTCGGGATGATTAGGAAATTATGATATAAATACGTGCGATTTTTTCAAGTCTAAAGATCTAATTGTTTTGCTTCATATGTCGTTTTATATTATATAGTTACAATATAATTGTTTTAATTTTAGTTAATTTTTTTTAGAAAACGCTACCCCACTGTGCACTATTTAAAATGTATAGTTTTTCCATTTCATCATTTCATTTCATTCAGTTCTCAGTTGTACTGTTATTGCTGCTATTGTTATTGTTATTTTGATTAATTGCATTTCCCTGCAATTCATTTTCGCCGTACAGCACTGAAAGGAAGTGAACAGAATAGCACGAACTAGTAGCGGAACCAAAAATAGCTGCCATAGCAAAAGTAAAAAAAGAACAACAACAAACATTTGACATGACTTCAGTTGTGAAAAATTAACGTATAATGTATTTTATTGCAATTTTATTTAAAACTTTATTTCATTTCATTCATTTTATATTGTTTTTTATTATAATTATTATTTGCAATATTATTTATGTGTATTTCGAAAGAATTTCAAGTTCAGTTGTTTGTTGTTGCTAGTATTGCTGTTTTATTTATGCTAAATGTTATTATTTATAAATATATAAATAACATTTTTGCTAGGTATGTATGTGATAATTTAACGTTAAATGCAATTTAATGCAAATTGCATTTATAAAAGATTTTAACAGTTTTTATAATTTGAATGTATTTAAAATAAGTTGTTTGTAATAATTAAATCTTTTACGTCAATGTATAGAGGAATTTTAGTGTAGAAGAGTTTGTTAGTTAAGGTACGTTCACACCTATAAAATATTTAAGAAAATTATGTGATCCCTTAACAATATTATGATTCCTTTATAATATAATAAATCATTGTGAAGTACCATGATGACTAATTGAAGTTGAATGTTAGTCTGAATAGTAATATTTATTACTCATCCCAAATGTTAAGATGTAATTTGTTAATTTATTACCTATATTAATTTATTTGTTATATACTTAAGTAGAATCATTCAACGTATCTCTGATTAGAATGAAATTCAATATGTATACAATTTTTTGTCTGGTTTGATGGGACTGATACGACTGGTATAATCTGTGCACATAGGTTCATCGACAAGTATATTAAATGGTGTATGAACTAGTCTACTAGGAAATCTTTTGCATATTTTATTGGCTAATAAATAGGTTTGTATATTGAATAGTCAATGAAATGGTCTGTTAGTATTTTTACTACTATCTTTACCAATTGACTAGTATATGGCCTAATATCTCGACATCTATTGACTGCTGAAACCGACTATTGAAAGAGTCTCTTAAGGAGTCGATGAATTAATCTTTTTTTTAATCTATTGACTATGTTTTATTGAAAGTTCAATTGATCTATAAAGAAACCTCTTCACTACTCTATTGACAAGTCTGTTGACTAGTCTATGAACTACTCTATTACTCATTGGTCTATTGACTAATCTAATTACGAGTGTCTTTACAATGAACATGTTAATAGATATGTCAATATATTGTTCATTGGACTAACCAATGGACTATTGACTTGTATATTTAAAAGCCTGTGGACTAGTAAGGACTAATTACCCATTTAAAAAAAAACTAAATTTAGACGAAATTTGCACCATGATTAGTACTCTTGGATTAAAACTTAAATTTTCTATCGGTCAGGAACTGCAGGAGTTAGCGGAGTTCAAAGTTGGATATTTTGAATATACAGATTTCAAATGAGTGCTATATATATATATAATATATATTATATATATATATATATATATATTATATATATATATATATATATATATATAATATATTATATATAATTATATATATATATATATATATTATATATATATATATATATATATATATATATATATATATATATATATATTGACTGTAATTGAGTTTCAACTTTGAGTCTATCGTTTGTAGTTTAAAGCTCTCACCACTTAGCCACTGTTCTCTTGTTTATGCAAAGCTTAAATTGTAGGTAAGAATTTTATGTAATTTTTTTTAAAAATATTTGATTATTTTCTAAACGGATAATGTGGCTATTAAAGCGACATTTTTTTAAAATATTTACTTTAGAATTGATTTCGATTAAACTTATGTGATATTTAACAAATGTGTACTATTGGTGTAGGGAAGTCAACATGTTGCCAACATTTTGAACACTTTATATACCAGAGGTAACTAGTTACATAGATACGTGGTAATATAATGTAGTCTCAAATATATACATACATATACATATATGTAACAAGTAGGAAAGTATAGTCGGCCATGGCCGACCATATAATACCTTACACCATGAGGATAATGATTTATTTTTTGTAAAGAAACTTTTATGTTGAATATTACCATAATTCCAAAATATTTAAGCCATTTATTGATAAAAAACTAAAATTTCTAAATAAGGCTCTATATAGGTCAAATATGGGCCGATCCTCGGTAAATTTGGGAAAAGGATATATTTCTAAATTACAATTAGTTTTGTTGAGTTTCGTTGCGATACAAATGGTTACAAGTCAATTTTAGACGTTTAAGTCATTTTTTGAAGGGGGGTTTGTATGGGGGCTAGCGTCAAATATAAGCCGATCCTTACGAAAATCTGCAGTATCATTTATACTTATATAAAACTTATTTGTGCCAATTTTTAGAGAGATAGCAGAATATTTGACGTAATTATAGCATAAAAAGTTCAAATCGGGAGGTACGGTTGTATGGGGGCTAGGTGAAATAATGGACCGATTTCAACCATTTTCAATAGGGCTTGTGCCAAAAAACATTCTTGGTCCAAATTTCATCAAATTATCTTGAAAATTGCGGCCTGTACCTTGCGCACAAGGTTTACATGGACAGCCAGCCAGCCAGCCGGACAGACTGACGGACGGATGGACATGTCTTAATCGACTCAAAAAATGATTCTGAATCGATCGGTATTGGACCAATATTTTTGTATGTTACAAACATCAGCACAAACGTATAATACCCTCCCCACTATAGTGGTGTAGGGTATAAATATTTGTGTATTTCCAAATGTGGAATTTATAAATAGATAATAATGGTTGCCAATAACTACATTCTATTGATGTTGCATAATGTTTTACATGTGAGTATAAAAAGACAAACAAATGTATAGAAAATTTTATAAGCAAAATTTTAACAATGTGTGTATGTTTCTCCATTATTATATAAAATCTTATGTTGGCAATATATTCAAGTTTGAGGTACTACTCTTATTTAAAATCATACTAGTATTATTGAATATATTTTTGATCAAATAAGTGGTCGAACTGGTATTAAAAATTTACTAATAACACTAGATATTTTTTAAGTTGAAAGTTTATAAATTCGAAACAGTACACATAATTTGATATCCTAAAAATTTATTTTTTAAACTTAAATAAAAGTGCAATTAAACTGCGAAACTAATGCAACCATATACATTCCTAGTTTATTTGGTGTTTGGTGGGATTATATATAGAGACATAAACAAAATTTGCTCAAATAGAAAACAAAATATTTTAAACAAATACATAACTAAATACTAACATAAACGTATATTTGCAAGTACATAAAGTACAAATGTATCTGTTAGGTACATCTGATTACTCATAGTAATAATTGTATGTATACATAAATATTTGCAAAATGTTTGTTAAATAAAAATATATTTTTGTATCTCGTAAACATACAAATGCAAATATCTATTTTAAAATCTGTCTATTTTATAGTGATTTATGATTCAAATGGGAATTTTCACATACGTTATGTGCACGAACATTTGAAAATTAAATGAAATTTCGAAAAAAAAAAATAATTAAAAGATTATATTTGTATAACTATTTATATTTTTCCCACTACACTCTCTCTTTCATTAATACTGATATTTATGGGAAATTGAGAATTTAGTTTAGAACTATTTATTGATATATTTTTAGAAGAATATATATATATTTTAAATATAAATAGCAAATATTTTTACTACTGGGATAAAAAAGTAAAAGTAATTAGAATAATAGAAAATAATATAAAATTCAACAATAAAATTTTTAACTCATCGATATATTTTTAAGCTGTAGATTTATATATAAATTTTGAAAATTGTGGAAAAGCATTTTAAGCTAAGAATGTTTAGTTTGGATGCTACTGATAAAGAAAAAAGCAAAATATCAGATCTTATTTACACAGTTAGTTTCAAACTAGCAATAGCTGTAAATAGTTTAACAGCAATACACAAATTAGCTGTAATATTCACAGTTGAAATAATTCCTCAACTTAATTACGTTATTCCAAATGTCATGGCTAACACTTGTGACAGTTTTTGTTATGTTTGTGTATATCGGTTTAATTGACTCTCATAAATTTTTACTCTTTCACCTCTAAAATATTATTATCATATTTGCATTGCCATACTTTATACTCACAATAACCGTTTTTAATTATAGTTCCTTTAAACAACAAACCGTTTTTATTGGTTTTAATTAGTGCATTTAATTATTGTTCCATTAAAACTTTACTTTTCCACTATGTCTCCTACTAAAAAGTTTTTTACACAACATGTTTTTAATGGAAATAATACGAGGTACAAGTCCTCATTGAACGAAGAAGGTACCAAGGTAACGGCAATAATACATATTTTATAGCCGTATTTGGTATTTCCTTTCCATTGCTTTTTTACACTCCTTTTTAAAATGAACTGGTAATTTGTTGCTTGTTTTTATAATTAGCAATTTGTTGTTGTAATTTCTTCTCACTGCATTTTTTACAATACAAACATAAACTTGTAGACGTACTTTTTACATGTGTGTTTGTATAAGTAAACGAGTATGTGTAAAATAAACTTACCATGATTCATAGCGAACAAAATGACAAACGTTCATACAGTAAAACCCTGCCAACAATTTCTATCCAAGTTGTGACCATAAGGTAACAGCTTAACGCTTAAAACAATCTAATTCCATATAATCTGAGTGAATGAAAAGTGATCCTGTTCGAAAGAAACTGTTCTGCCTGTTTAATACTTACTTGATGAGTCGTTTTCTTTTCGGTTTTGTGTCACATTTTTATAAAAAAAAGTATGAAAAGTATGAAATTGGAAAAAATCCCAGAATCTTTAAATGTTTCTAATTTTACACTCTTTTTAATATATTTTCTTAATTTTTCTTATCTTTAACTTTGTGAATAATTTGAAATTTTATTTATACTCACAACTGATCACTATAAACTTAATAATATATTTACTCTTCTCCTTCCAAATTTTATGGGCAAAAGTAATTCTGCATTCAATTATTTTGTTGGTGTATTATCTAATTATTATCATTTACGTTTCCTTTTGACATATTAATTCGAACAAAAATTAAACAAAAATAGCATAAAAATTGAAAAGTAATAGAACTGAGAAACAGAATATTGAGACTAAATAGTGACTATTTAGTTCATGTATCCAAAATAAAACTCAAAATTGATGGCAGGGAAGCAACAACACAAAGTATAGAAAAAATAAATGAGAAAAGGCAAATAACAAGAAAAGAAATCTCAATTACATTCATGACTTGACATTAAATGAAAAATGCAAAGTACTCGCAGAAATTAAAATCAGGTTATAAAACAACAATAGAAATTAAAAACATAAAGGAAAATGGAAAATAATAAATTATCACAAAGGTCAGTTTTAAATGACGTATTTTTCTACTATATTTTTACACTTTTATGGTGACACATTAAATGTTGAAATTTTTTTAGTTCACTTCTATTAAGGCGTATACGTGATATATAGATAGACATATATTTTAAAATCAAGTATACGTTCTGGTTAACCAAATTGTTGTATGAAATTATAAACATTTTTGGAAAAATTTTAAATTCTTAGAAATTATTTAATAAACTTTCTTTTAGCAGAACATGTTTGATAAATTCTTACAAATTTTAATAGAAAATTAAAAAAAAAAAATATTTTTTATAAAATTTTTTCGATAAATCCTCCTTTTTTGGGAGACTTTTTATACATTTTCTTTTTTATTGACAATTTTTGATAAATGGACTTAATTTTGGAAAATTTTTGATAAATTTTGTTTTTTTTATAGAAAATATTTTAGAACACTCTTTTCTTTATTAAACATTTTTAATAAATTATAGTTTTTATAGAAAATGTCTAATGTATTATCATTTTTATAGAAAATTTTGAATATATATTCTTTCAAAATTTACGTTGTATTAAAAAACTTGAAATAAATTCCATTTTTATATAGAATCTTTTTATTATATAAAATTAATTATAAATTCGATTTTATTGCAAGTTTTATATGAACTATTTTTTAAAAACCAAATATTTGAAAAAAATAATGCAAAATCGTGAATTTTAATAGGTTCTTCTTTGGGCGGACAAAAGGGCCATTTGTTTTGCGCCACAACTATCAGTGGGGCATGAAAATCTATATTATTTTTAAGTTTTTAAAACATTTTTTTTAATACTCTTTATTTGCACATACATATCAATGCAATCTGTGTTGTATTTTCTTATTAAATCTGCTGATAATTTGTTCTCCTGAAACAAAAAAAGAAAAATAAAAATAACTAAAAGTAATTAAAGTTAAAATTTTACTATAAACATACAAACAAAAATATGTCTAAGGACACACAACTGCATTTAACTGCTTGAGTAATAAGAAAAAGAACTAAAAATTTAGAGTACCAGACCGACATATTTTATAAGGAGATAATAAAATGTTTTTATGGATATATTAAAAATAAAATTAAAAACATTAAGGACTCGTATTTTTTCCCAATTAAAAATACTTTTTTTAAAGTAATTTTTCAAAAATTTTGTTTAATTCGGTGAGTATTAATGTATATTATTGCAAATTTTGATAAAACTACATTTTTTTAAATACTTATTTTTTTAAACTTAAATTTAAATTTAAAAAAAATTAATAATAATATAGATAATATATATAGATTATTATTAGATATTATGCTTTACTTTCTTATAAATATTTGCCATCCTACTATTTTTGTTTAATGCTACCATGTGTTAATTCATAATAGTGCACAATTTTAGATCTTTTTCGTAAATTATTTTATTTTATAATGTACATTGGGGAATATCCCAATTTTTGTAATTTTTTGGCATATCACCACGTGATGGCATATGTTGTATAAGTAATGAAAATTTTTTGTTTGTTTGTTGCTATTTTCTTAAGACTATAAGTTTGAGTTGAGTTTTATGATCATATTTGTTTCAATCATACCTTGGATACTTATACGCCTATTTTACTGGATTTAATTTCTTAAAAAATATTTAATAGAAAAATCTGAGCTTTAGAATTCGAAATTGATTTTAATAAACAAATGTGTAAATATTTATATTAAAAAAATAACGTCGTACTTTATAAAATTTTGCTTTACCACCAACTTGCAAACATTGTCAATAGTTATATCCCTAACGTACGTACCAAAGTCATACATTCCTATACAGAAAAATATTGTCTCTTTGGTTTCATTTGTGTCGTTCTATCCAACTTTTACTACAAATTTCTTCCAACAAACTAATAATAATAAAAATAAAACATATTTGTTATTGTTATTATTCCAAATAAATTCACATGCATAAAGAAAGAATTAAACAATAGTGTGTGAGTTTTAAAACATTAGACAGATTCTTCTTTTTTTTTAAAGAAGCAGGCAGCTTTATTTTAAAGCAGACTTTAGTGGCCCATGTATTAGTATTAATGTTCAAAAAGTGCATTGGTTACTTTAGTTGCCCTATGATCCACCTTAAAACTATATTAAGGAAAAAAAGTTTTTTTTTTTTTTTTTCAATCGAGCAAAAGATTTTAAAATGATATTTATTTCTCCTATAAAAAATTGATTAAAATTATACAAGGGCCACCTTAATTCATATTTTGCACACAATTGGATATTGTTTTGTTTGTTTTAATATTTAAGGTATTGCATGAACAGACCTGTATTTATAGTACTTGCATTTATAAGAATCCTTGGAGAACTATCAAAGGCAAAGTAGTTCTGTATTCTTATATTTCTTATTCTTTAATATCGTTTAAGTTGCAAAACTTGTCAATAGTTCCCAGGAAAAACTTTACTTACTATGGCTACCATGAATAACTTTTTAAAGACTTACTTTGTAGGTAAAATCTAAAACTACTACTTTTTCTCAATTTCTCTATTTTTAGGCAATTTGAAAAGAAAATAATATTTGTAGCAAAAACCATTATTTGACTCCGAATAAAACAATCAAGTATATAGATAGATTATGGCGAACTGTGAGACGGAATGTTCCACGTTCAAATACTGTCTGTGTCGAATTTGTATTTTTTTTAAAATTTTTTCATAAATTGTTCTATATATATAACTCAACTTACAAAGCAACTTATTAGCAGGGAAGTAGCCTTTCTCTCGAATTTTACTTACTTTTGGTGTTAAGTTTTTGCTGTGTTTGCTTTTATAAAAATTTTCGGAAAAATTATACTTGAAAAATTTCGAAAAATTTGTATTGAAAAATGTTTTTATAAAAATAAGTTCTATCGTTTCTTATTTTTTTAATTCTAATTTTTGTATAAAAGTTTTCGAAAAATTCTCTTTTTAATTAAAAATATTGATGAAATAAATAGTTCCATTACCGTTCCATAGAACGTACGTCGACTCCATAACGCTTCTACAGAACTAGAACAGAATATTATTTTAAATAGTTAATTAAAATATTTCAAAAAAAGACATAACAAAAAATTAACTTTGTTGCTAAGTAAATATTAAAGTAAACTTAATTTTAAAATACAAAGTATCAAGTATTTTCAGTCAATATTTTGCACATTTTCCCAAAATTGTTATTAAAATCAGAAAATAAAAATCCTTATTATTTGTTTAACTGTCGGTTTGTTTAGGTCATTTAGTTAGTTCGTTACTTTGAAAAGTATGAGTAAATGTTTGTGTGTATAAGTATATGAAATTTTCCATAAGTGTGTGTAAAAGGTTTGCTCTGAAGGCAAAAACTATGGGATTGTTTGAGTTACTGAAATGAAAATGGATTTTTGGAATACATATACATATGTGTGTATATATAAATCACACACACACACCAACATAAATAAAAAAACATACACCAATATTAAAGTTCCACAATACTTAACTACATTTTACTCCAACCGTATTCTACAAATGAACTGAACTTAAATTATATACATACATATGCATGTATGTCTATATGTTGAAAAATGTGGTATGTAGTATGTAGGATTGTATACATATACGAGTTTATTTGCTTTCAAGTTACGAAAAACTAAAGCAAAAATATTCATTCCTGCAACATTTATAGTATTTCAAGTATTGCATAGTTTTTGGTTTTGAAAATTGTAGATTTTAAGAGAATAAATGTGGGAATCCTGGAGTGTTTTATGTTGAAAATAATAATCATAATAACAACAATAATCATAATTAAACTGAGTTTGAGTGTGTTTATAGAAGTGCTATTTTTAAATTAAAAAAATATTTAAATCCTAATTTTCTTTACGTATGTATGTTGAAACAAATAAGTTTAGAATTTAAATAACATAATTTCTTTTTTTCTATAAATATTTATTTAAAACTAACAAAATTTTCTTCTAATTTTTCTCTCTTATTACAGTAAAGTGAAAGTCTTTAAATTCAAAATAATGTTTGGTTATTAAATTTGTTAAAAGGAATACATCACATTAAACTGATATGAATTCTATTGGATGAGAATATACATATCTACAATCATAAAAAATACAAATAGAAATAATCATAAAAATAATAAGCAAATATTATTGAAGAAATATCACAGCTTGATTGTTGTGCTTTCTCAGCTCTTTTGTGTATTTATTTGTACGTTCATTGTCTTGACAATGACTTCTTGACTGAGTCATTGCTGTGTTTGGTTTGCTGCATCCACTTCTAACTAGAGTAGGAGGTGAAAATAACTTCCTTTAACTACGTTCTAGCAATATACTACCGATTTACAACTATATCTCACTGATGAAATATGGATTTTATACAAATATTATGCAGTTATTTCTTAGCACTGCTAACAAAAACACATGGTAAGTGAAAAACATTTTCTTATGTATTCTTTTTCTATTCAATTCTAAGAAAATTTGGTTTTATGTAAGATTTTTGGGTAAACTATGGCAAAGTTAATCGTATAAAGTGTTTTGAAAATTATGATGGATCATAGGCGACCATATTTATAACATGTTCAAAAAAATGGAAAATATTTTTGTGGTTTATTGAAATAAAAACTTTCAATTGTATTTCATTTGATTAAAGATACAATATTCAAAGAAATATTTAGAATATTAATAAACCGTAAAAGATTGTTGTGCCCAGACTTTGTTGTAGGGTGTAAAACAAGAACAGCCAAATACATTTGTTAAGGAAAATTACATTTTACTTGGTTACATATGCATGTTTGAAATAATGTAAAAATGTTTATACAATACATATGTACATATTAGTAAAGCCCTAAAATTACAAAAATTGCACAATTTAACGATAATTTCAAGTGAGATTAACTCAGGTTTCAAAAAACTCAATTCTATAAATAAGTTTAAACAGTATCAATAAAATGGAAAACCTCTGTAAGAAAAATAATGTTGTTTGGACCACTAATTTGTAGCAAAACCTATTCCTATATGATATTCTTAAAAATGTAGTGTATTAACTATATAAAATAACAATATTTTCTGTGCCAATAGTATTTTTTAAAAGCTTAGACCATGCTTTGGTGCTGTTTTCCATGTAAATTTAAGAAATAATGATCTGAGATCGGTTTAAATGTTTGATATTTGGCGTAATGAAATTTGGTGACTTTTGCTTGAAACAAATGAAAGAGAGAATAAAGATTAGTTTTATTTTTTCAAATGTACAAAATACCCTTGTTACAGAAGTTTTGTAGACTCCTCAAATGGATTTATAAAGCCAAATCTTAAGCTTAGAATGACTTTAAGTTCTCGCAAAATTCAGTGTGATTATAAGAATCGTGGGGACTAATAGAGGGAATAACAAGTAAGAAACTATAGTCGGACGTGGCCGACCATATGATACCCCACACCAGTTATGCATAATAAATGTTATTTATTTTTTATAGTAAAGCATTTATCTTCAATATTAAATTGTTCTATAAAACTTAGTTGTGATACATTTTATCGTTATACCTGTATATTTAACATAATTATGAGCTCAGAATAGGCTTTGTCCTTATGCCAAATAAAACGTTTGTGCCAAATTTCATCCAATTGCGACCTGTACCTTGCGCACAAGGTTTACATGGACAGCCAGCCACACGGACGGATAGACGGACATAGCTTATTCGACTCAGAAAACGATTCTAAGCCGATTGGTATACTTTAAAATGGGTATAGGTCGAATATTTTTGTATGTTACAAACATCAGCACAAACCCAATATACCCTCCTCAGTAAAGTGGTGTAGGGTATAAAAAAGAAAATATCAGAAAATTATTCCATAAACAGCATTATATTTTATAAAAGACAAGACTTCATTTGATTTATAAAACATATATAAATAAGTTTTTTTTTTAAATAAGGACTTTAGTGTCTTGTGTTAACTACAAAATACTCTTTCTACTTAAAAAATCTTTTTAAGAAATTTAAATTTTGTGTTTGAGCCCTGTTACTACATCTATATAACTTTAATACATATGTATGTATGTATGGATATATGAATGTTTGTGTGTTTATGTATGCATTGAAAAGTTTATTTTGTTTTGTAATAGTTTTATGAAGAATATACTTTATGAATAATTCATGCTTGACTTTTAAGAAAAATCGTTTTGATTAAAAAATCAATTTTTATTATATTTGAATATTGTATATTTATAGAAAATATGTTTGTATTTAAATTAAAGTAGATAAGAAAAAAAATTACTTGATTTTTTTTTTTTTTTTTTTTGAAAATTAGTAGATTTCTTAACTTTTAACAAAAGCTTGAGAATTAAAAATAACAAATCATTATTGATTTAATATGAGGATTATAAATATTCCTTTAATGAAATTGAAACAAAAAAATGAAATTTTTTATGAAATATTGCTAATATTAAGTAGAGCATATAAATCATTTTACTAAATAAGGTTAATATTTTATAAATTTCAATATATATTTAAGAAGTTATGATAAAAGAATTTACAAAAACATTCTGATTACTAAATATTATAGAAAATATTATGAACTCTATTTGTTTGGCAACTTTCATTTCCGGCAGTATCTCTTTCTTAAATGATCTTAGATAAATTAGTTTTATATTCCTATGAACAAAATAAAATCTACCCAAAAAGAAAAATGTTTTGGCCATTTATTTGATGACAATATAACGTAATTTTAAAGATGACAAGAAAAAGTTTGGTACTATGCATAATTGTACTTGACTCAATAGAACTGAAAAGCCCTTTCGGGGGCTTCAGTTGTATGGGATCCGTTTAACCGTTTCCATAGGCTTTGTCAAGTTATTTTGAACGTTGCAACATGTAAGGCGTACAAATAGACTTAATCGGTTCAAAAACTACTTATATTCTCTCACTAAAGTTATTTATGCTATTAATAGAAGCATTGTATTGAATTCTTTCATTTCTGATGCTCTTGGCAATACTGATTATTACTGTTATTGATAATGTAAATGTTAATTATATTATTACTCTAAATGTCAATCTTAATATTATTTTTTCGACAAATAATTTAAATCTCTTTTTAACCATTATAACCGATTATGGTATACCACTAAAAATTCTTCACAAATTTAATAAAATATTAAAATTTTATTTCAAATTTTTTATTATTAAAAAAATATTGTCGAGATTCATTACTTAGTTCTGTATTTATTGTTCTTTTATAGTCATTTTCATGAAAATTCTGACTGCATTGTGTGTTTAACTAATAATTAAATTTGAACAATATCAAGAAGAATAAAAGACAAAAAAATATTAATTAGTTTTAAAGCCTCAGGTAAAACAATTGTTTGTGTATGTGTTTCGATGCAATTGTAAGTCTGTGTGAATATATTTGATAATAATTACACTTAAACAAAAATACCACAATAAGTTTGTCAGAGCACAAGAAATATAGATTTGTAGAAATTTACAAACATATATGTATATGGATGTGTGTGTGTAAATTTCTAAACAGATGATATAAATAAAATTCAAACTAATTTGTATGCTACATTTAGTATCTTTATTATACAAATTTATAAATTTATTTTAAACCACAGGCAGTTCCTTGTAAGTGTCTGAGAGACAGACATACAGACGGATAGACATGACAAATTTTCTTATAACATCATAATTACAGAAGTGCCCAACCGAAAATATTATCATCAAAACACTTACACACATACAATACTTACTTTATACTTATATAAGTATAAATGTATTTAAATATTTGTTTTAAACAATGAATTTGAAAAAAGAATATCAAATTAACAGGTAACACATTTCAAAAGTGACAAGTACCCATTTATTGTAGCAAATGTATTAATAATATTTCGCACTAAACCATTTTCCAACAATTTCTAAAATATTTTAAGTTTTCTTTCTTTTCTTATTCGTCTATGATACATTTCACATTACTATTCCTTAACAAATAATCATTTGTTTTATTTTCACAATATTTACTTTAAAGTACATGCATTAAAATCTACAAATTTACTGAAAATTTTTAACATCTAGTCAGAAAATAATAGTATCATATAGTTACAGCAACAATTTGTAAAACAAAAGATACTTAGTTTCAAGTGCATTAAATAAATGTCTGACATACTGACGATAAAAATAAAAAACATTGTATGCTACAAATTATTGGTAAAGACATTATGCACACGTTTCAAAACAGTGGGCAAATTTGAATAACATATCTATACATATACAAATGAATGTGATTTCCTAAATTGCTGAACCGATTTTGTGTATGTCTGGAAGTAGGCATGGCACCTCCCATATAAAGTATCACCAAAATCTGCAAAAGTTTTAGTTCTGTTCCATTTTAGTTCTAGAACTTATAAGATTCCTAATAATAATTTTAAAATAGCCCTTTCAACTTATTTCTGACTTGTAACCATAATTTTAAATAAATAACATAATAATGTATATAAATTTTATTACACACTGTATTTTCACAAAAGTCACAAAAGTCATATCAGATATGAAAAAGACAAATCGAAAAGAAACAATATTGTCAATTTAAATGTCAAATTTAGCAGTAAATATGAACAAAATACAAAAAGAGAATGTTTCTGACAACTTAAATTTAAGTTAAATTAAACATAAAAGAGCATTTAAAAGTCAAAAGAAAAATAAATCATTATTTTTCAAAAATACTTAAATGTATAAATGTCTACGTATTTATTCCTTACAAATACAGGTGTACATATTAAAATATGGTCAAGATTTAAAATATTTGTTTTTTTTTGTGACTTTCAAGAAATTTTGTTAAATAATTTTAACATATTTATTTCCCATAAATTTTTAGGAAATAGCAAACACTTTTAGAAATAGATACAAACAGTAATAAATATTGGTGAGTTTTATTTACAATTTCTAGCAAACTATCAAGGTTAAAATTTATAAAAGTCCAGACTGAACATTTAAACAAATTCCCATTAAGGTATAAATTACATAAGGTATACCTAATGCTCCCTACTTGCAGGCATAGAAAAACGACCTAAAATGGAAACAAAAAATATTGTTTAAATAAGTAAAATGCAACAACTTTAAGCTAAAACTTAGGCACTGGTTTGCCCTCTCCCAACAACAGATACTGTTAAGTCGGCTTTAAATTGTGCCAGAAAAAAATAAATAAAAACAGGTGCAAACAAACTTCTGCTTTTAGCATTTTCTCAGTGCACTTTTTTTGCTTCCAGCAAACAAAATTTTTCAAATTCCTTGCTTCAGTTACTCGTAGTGTTTTTGCTCCATATGTTTGTGTGTGTTTCATTTTAACCATTTTGTTTTATTGTTGTTGCTGTTCCTGCTGCTGTTGTTGTTTTTACTCCTTGTTGTGCCCCCGATTTTTTTTTGCCTTGACTTTTAGTTTTTGCATGCAGTTTGTTGGAAGAAAACATTAACGATTTTTTTATCTTTTTTTGTAAAATATTTTATATTTAAGAAGCTCTAAATTCTAAAGACAACGAGTAAAATACTTAGATTAAAGTTACCATAAATTTAATGGTCCATAAATCAGCTGGCAAAGTGCAAAGCCAAGGTAAATAACAAACAAACAGGCAACAGTGTAGAAACATTTCGTGCCATTTTAGACGTGAGCTGCACAATTTAAAATTTTGAAATTTATAGAAAATTTTGGGAAAAATAATTGTAAAAATAAATTTGTATTAGTATTTTGAAAAATTAGATTTATATATAAGATAGTGGTGAGAAAACTAGATGTTGGTGATAAAATATTATAAAATTTCACGTGTACGTAAGCAAGTTGTTATATTTTAATTAGAAATTTATATCGTTTCTAGTTCAGTTCAAGTTCAGTTCTAGTTCAGTTCTAGTTCAGTTCTAGTTCAGTTCTAGTTTAGTTCTAGTTCAGTTCTAGTTCAGTTCTAGTTCAGTTCTAGTTCAGTTCTAGTTCAGTTCTAGTTCAGTTCTAGTTCAGTTCTAGTTCAGTTCTAGTTCAGTTCTAGTTCAGTTCTAGTTCTAGTTTAGTTCTAGTTCAGTTCTAGTTCAGTTCTAGTTTAGTTTTAATGACTAACGTATAGTTTTTATTGTATTGTGAGTTTTTCAATTAATTTATTTTAGAATAAAATATTTGGCTTAGTAACTCAAAACTTTATAAAGGTATATATAATAATTTTTATTTGCTGATTTTTATTTGCATCAACATTTTTGTCTATCCCTTTTACAATTGATTATCATTATCACAATTACCAAGGTCATACAAATCATAACCTTTATCAATTAATAAATCATTATTTTTAAACATTTTATACAAGATTTATTTAAGAGTATCACTTGTCAAACGTAATATATGTACGAAAATCCTTAACATTATAACATAAAAACATCAGACATTTATAGACAACAGTAATAAAACAACAAACATAAATTATTTAATGTTTAGAGTGTTGTGAAGTAAATTATTTTTTTATGTTTTACATTTTTCTAACCTCTTTGCCTTAAAAAAAAAAGAACTCGTAAAATTGAAGGAGAAATGAATTGAAAACGAATACAGTTTTTAATAAAATGATTTCTTAAACGTAAAACATAAATCTTTAAATTACCATGTATCATGAAGAATATGGTAATGAAATCGTACATATACACATATGGACATTCCTGCAGTATATGTCAGAAGGCTCGAACTAATGATTTAGATCTATATAAGTAGATCGAAAAGTAGAAAGATATCAACTGTAGGAAGTATGTTTAATTATTTTTTGTTAGGTACCGCACATAAGAACAGTTTAAATCATCTACTTATATAAAGACACTTTAACGTTGATTAATGTCCCACTAGATTTTTTTGGATAACTTAAGTAACGTTTAACTTTCTATACGCACTACAGGTGTCAATTGATTCAAAAATAAATGTTTATGTATCTAAACGTCAGTCAAAGGGTTAGATTGACTCATCATTAAACTACTGGGTTATGCATGAGTCTGCATGTCATTGTGTTTGTTAAAATTACTTATACAAATACACAAAAGGAACAGAAATAAGAAAAAAAAAACAACTTGCAATTGAATGTGTAAAAATAAAATTGATTTTCAAATGAACCGTAAATAAACGGTAACATATGCATGAACAACAAAAGGCAAAAGTGCTAAAAATATTTGTAGCAAAAGGAAAAGAGAAACTGTGTGATTTTTATTATTTTTTTCAACAGTAAAAGAAAACTGAAAATCAACTGAGAAGAAAAAAACTACAAACGTGTATAAAAAATTTAAAGAAAATCTAATAATTCCTGGCCGAGTTATATATACAAGGACTTTACACATAAACACACTGACATAGACTCATAAATACATGCAAATAAAACAGAAACAAGAGAATGAAAAAAATGAACATCAAGAGAAAAGTACTACTTACACTACACTTATGCAAATCACTAAGAAGTATGAAGGAACAAAAAAAAAAGTACATGATATGAGTTTTAATATTTGTTTGCCATTAGAATTTCAACTACATATACTAGCATGTTTACAATAGAGAACAAAAGTAGTCAAACATTTTATTTATTGACTAAGTGAAATTTAAATTTTTAACAACATGGAGTTAATACAGTTATCTATAACGTGTTACTTTTCGCCACTTCTATGTAAATTTAAACAATTTCAACAAAATAATAATTTTCCTTTTTTTGAAATTTTTGAGCAGAATGTTTGAAAATGATTTAAAATTCCCACTTTTGACCTCCACTGTTATCTCATGTACACATGGTTTATGTTCATTTATGTATGTAATTTTTCTCTGCTTGTTTGTACGGAGTAGTAGAACAAAAAAAAAAAAAACATAAAACAATTTATAAAAATGCAAATATTGTTTGTGGTTGTAGAGAAGTTAGTAGCAATGTTAGGGAAATAAGTAATTTACCGAGAGTTTTATAGGCAAAACAACAGCAAAAGAAAAAAAAAGACAAAATAAATATTTGTTATTAGAAATAATAAAAAAAGAGCAAATCGTTTTATGCAAATTGGCTAAAAGGAAATTTTCTCACAATAAACCATTAACAATTATAACGGATTAGTTGATTAATTGTATCAAGGAACAGAGGATAATACTGTTATCACGCTTTGTAGATCACATGAAGACTCATGGTGAAATTATTTAAGAAATACAAGAATAAATGAATATGGCATACAAAGGAAATAAATCAATCAAAATACTTTAAATTTCTAGTAAATAAGAATGTTATATTCAACTATTTAAAATTTTAACATTAGTACAACACGTAACGTTAATTTAAAGTAAATTTTGTAGCTCTCTGATATGTACTGAGGTCGTTAGGGATCACTTCATTTAAAAATTATTGTCATGTTTTAGATTTATCCTGAAGTGTAATTTCATGAACATCAAAATAATTTTTGGAAATAATTTGGGTAAAGTAGAGCCCCAATAAGGAATTTAGAATATTACAAATTGGTCCAATATTTCACTTATCTCTCATACAAAAAGTTCTTCCGAAGTGTGGTTTGAATAGCCATTTATAAAAGAAGAACATGTATTTATATAAGATTTAAAACAAGAAAAAAATGTCGTATGAATCGGTTAGCAATTGATCTTTTTCTTCTTCTTTTCATAGTAGTGTCCGTAGATTTTAATACAGACTACTACGAGATATACACAAATAAGCTAAAATGACACGTATCTCTTTTCCCAAAGTCTTGTACTTTTATTAATGGGCCTAAAAATTGGGGTCTACGTGTAATTTTTGCAAAAAAAGTGATAATTTTCTCCGGCTCTGACTATCTTGCGTTCGGAATTTTAATTTACTCTATGAGGCAATGTTGAAACTTTTGACATGTTCAAAACGTGCGCGGATATTATGAAACAGCACCAATAAATGCACAAAATTTGATGGAGATCGGTCCATATTTACCTCTAAAGTCTCTTTCAGTTAATTAGTTTTTTGTCAATTGTTCAAATGTATCGGCCACGCTCGACTATACATTATTTCCTATTGTAATGATTTCTTTTAAAAAAGAATATACATATCTACCAAACTTGTTTATTTTATGTTACAATTGTTGATGCCTGCCCGAAATCAATAAAATGTTATAAAACATATAAATGTCAAAAAAATTTATTGTAATTAAAATCGAAATTTTCTTCTAATAAATAATACTTTTGTTACGAAATCATTTTAAATTTTTAAATCTGAATATTTTTGTAAATGTTGTTATGATAACTTCTAAAATATATAATGAAAATTTGAAAACTTTAGTTATTAAAAGGCTGGAAAAATGCGAAAACAAAGTTGAAAAATCTTGAACCTAAAACATACGTTTTGAGGCTATGTAGTAAACAAAATTTACCCTTGAAATGACTAACCTGGCAACACTTAATGTAAAATTGCACTTTTTTTATTAACGACACCTGTGCGTGTACGTGTTAATGATATATTGATATTACAAATATTAAGTATACGTATAGTTTATAGAAGTATTTGTAAAAATTTTTTAACACTTAAAAAATATTTTTACTTTTTTACTTTTTTTAAATTCTCATCTTGATGACGAAGTATTTTAATTTTATATGTTCAAAATTTTTGTGGCCCAAAAACTTTGAGGGCCTAGAAATTACAATTAACTCTTTTTTGGTGTTGCTTTTACATTGTTTACAATCTGATAAGTCTTTGTATTTAATTACAAATTATTACGAAATTTCATAGCAAATTAAATATTCTTAATAATTTAATTTTTATCATCCATTGCTAAAGAAATAATAAATTTATATTCATAAAATGTTTAAAATTAATACCATTTAAATTTATACTTTGTAATATAGTTTTAAAAACTATTTTAAATATTCCATTGCTTACATGATTTTTAATAAAAAAATATATATTTAATAATAAAATTCTATGCCACCTTTCAAGATACGTTTATCTGCTATTGTTCAATAATAATTAATCGTTTTCATTCATTACCCAAATCGTTTTACTACTCCAATTCTGACTACAATATAAAGGATACATTGGTCCATTTGACAATAAAACATATGCCATCCCAGCAAACTCCCTTAAGTATAAAAGCTACAAGAAACGAAATGAAATCATAAAAAAATCCTTTTTTTGAAATTTCATTGTTATGCCTTTAGAAATGTGAAGACAAAAATTACTGTAAAACAAAAAAAAAAAAAGAAATCCTTTTATATTCACAGGGGACTAAAATGACTTTTAAAATGAACTCGAGCAAATGAGTTGTGAATTGATGATGGAGTTGGAGTAGCCAGCTAGCCAAGCCCATAACAATATCAACTAGCCAGACTAATTTTTAACATATTCATGACACAGACATACATACAAACAAAGTATAATAACTGGTTGAATGGCAGATTGTTAGTTGTTGTGATTGTTCATCCTGACTTAATGTTAGCCGGGATATTAATCTGGTTTTTGCTCTTTTGAATGGCCACAAATTGAAAGTAAGAATAATAATCCCCTTTTTTTATTTTATTCAAACAGACAAATAATATACAAATACATATACCCAGACAAAGTTTCTTCTAATATTTCTTTTAGCCAATTTTGTTTTTGTGTCCTTTGTTTTGTGATACAGCGACCTCTACTTTATGCCAAAGCTACTTTTAGCAAAGTGATAGTAGTAGCAGCATCGTCATCATCATATTCTACGTCGACGTCGTCATTATATCTATAGTAAAATTGTAAAAAAAAACTTTGCGAAAAAATGTAGGATAAAACACAGAAAAATGAACACATTGTTTAAGAAATAAAAAATAAACTGTATAATAGAAAAAACTAGAAAAACAGATTGAAATCAGTCTAAAAACAATTCAAGTGTAAAACTGCATTTTTACAATGGTTCTTTTGGAAATTGTAAAAACAAAATTGCTAGATTACAATATGAACAAAATAAAACCAACTAATAAACAATTAAGAAAATAAAGACGATCAAAATAACCTACATGATACCCTTTTACAGTAGAAATTACCCTGAAAAGGCTCTAATTGCTATGTATGAGGTTAAAATTTACTTACAAAACTTCATTTTAGGTCATTATTTTACACGTTTTTGTCTCCTGTAGGGTATAAAATTGAACAAAAGATTTCTTAAATTTAAGGTGCATGAGTATCTCCAGAAACGTTACCAGTGCAAAAAATATAATTTCAAAACTACCAAAAAATAAATAAGTGTGTTATATTCGACCATAGCGAATCTTATATACCCACCTTGATGGTGGGTATATAAGAATGGAATGCGTTCTATAAACATTACGTTGATTTTGAGATTTTGGTTTGTAAAAAACGTACTTCTGTGTATTGAATGTCAAATAAAATTTTAGCGTATACTAAACCAGTAATGGGCGTTAGTCATATTTTGGAGGGAACTGTATGTGAGTGGTATAGTCAATTATAAATAGATCCACATAAAACTTGTTAGAGAAAACGTGATTTCAACAGGTAGTCAGACGGACGGACAGACATTGTTAGATCGTATATTAAGCCAGTAATGGGCGTTAGTCATATATTGGAGGGAACTGTATGTGAGTAGTACAGTCAATTATAAACCGATCCACATAAAACTTGTTAGAGAAAAAGTGATTTCAACTGACAGTCAGACGGACGCACAGACATTGCTAGGTCGTCTTAGAATTGTACAAGAATGTACATATATACTTTTGTGGATCAATAATAAATATTTCGATCTGTTACAAACGGAATGACAAAATCAATATATCCCCATCAAGGGTATAAAAATTCCCCAAAAAATGCAGCCAAATTGAAAACATGTGATGACTTTATATACCGACGATTGTAATAACTCTTTTATTAAATCGATTTTAAGAGAGCTTTAGCCAAAAAATATATAATATTTAAATCCTTCTTATATACTCTTCTGTTGACCCATATAAAAAATAACAAAAGACAGAAAAAAATAATAAGATTATAATTTAAATTAAATTTTTAAAGTTTCATATATTTTTGTTATTACTTTCTTATTCAATATTAAACATATTCAATAATGTTTTTTATTTAAGATAACGAGGTTATGTTACTACGAAATTTATTGTGTAAAAATAACAATTGTTATGTGAAAATTTCTTAGGAACTCATATACATGTACTAGAGGTAGGTTTAAAGGAAATATTTTATATGCGTGACATTTTTTTGAATGTTAAATTTTTATTTTGTCAATATCTTAAAGTTTTATTTTTTTATTGATTATTTAATAAAAGTAAATTTAATCTCTAACCTTGAGGAGGAAGACTACTACACAAAATGGGGTGTAAATATAAAGAGATTTTATTATTTTACAGCCAACGAAATTTTTATTCCATATTTCAGATTTTTTCCTTAAGTTTTTGTCTTTTAGTAAATAGTAAATATAAAGAAAATGTTTTTGAAAAACAAATTTATTATATAAATTAATTAAAAGTATAAATTTATTATACGACAAATTACGGGTATAAGTAAATGAATATTAAAGCAAGTATTATGAAAACATTTTAAAAGTAAAAATTCGTTTTTAAGGTTTTTAGCAAATGTGTGATAAGTTAATAATAAGTTTTCGCCGAGAGTCTCGTTTGATAAATCTTGTATAAGGTTATGCTCGCGGTGTAAAAAAACTGCTAAAAAAGGTTGGCGATAAAAATATGTTAAAAATACCATTATAACAATCATCTGGAATACAAATAATATTATATTAAAATAATTTTTAATATTACATTTGAAGAAAATACTTAAAGTTAAAGTCTTGAACACTTACATGCACTTATGTTATCTATTAACAAACTTCGCTTTTAAATTCAATATTAACCTATAAGAAATAAACACACATGGCATTGAATAAATGTAAATATAATGAAATTTATTTAATTCAACACATTAATTTCACTAAAATTAAATTTGAAATATTAGGAAAATCCGTTGATATATCAATTCTTATAAGAATTAAATTTCTGTAGTTTTGAGTTATATTTTTTCGTTAACGGTTTACATAATATTTCGTTACCTTATTATGATATAATTTTCTGTGTATTTAACATGTCTGTCCCTCTGTCTGTCTGTCTGTCTGTCTGTCTATATGCGTGCACGCTGCAGCAATTTTTAAGATAATTTGATGATATTTTGTACATAGTATCCTTTTAGTTTAAGGCCAAACGCTACTGAAAATGGTTCATCATTTTTTTAGACCCTATACAACCGTAGCACCGAATAGAGCTTTCGGCTCATAACTACGTTAAATGTTCTATTATATCAACCAAAATAACAAAACTTATCGACACTAGTTTTGTAATTATCGGGCCTCATTTAACCCTAGCCCCCATACAAAAATATGTAAAAATATTCTGGAATTGAAGTAAAAAACAAATTATATTATATTAATTAAAACATAATCCAAATCTTAATCCACACTGTTGTAGGGTATCATACCCAACTATACACTAATACGCGTCTAGTTATGGAACAC
This sequence comes from Lucilia cuprina, assembly GCF_022045245.1. NCBI lineage: Eukaryota > Metazoa > Arthropoda > Insecta > Diptera > Calliphoridae > Lucilia > Lucilia cuprina. Next base: position 52,323,153 of record NC_060951.1, on the reverse strand, counting down.
AATTTCTAAAATAATTCAATGATTTAGGTTTTAAGTCAATTAATGATTTCAGCTAGTTTACACATGTATTAATGTTTGCTTATTATAACGATCCCGAGTTATGAACGACTTAGTTAGTTTGAAAGAAGGATGTACATATACACAAAATCCGAAAAAATTTAGGTCTCTATCTTGTCTGATTTGCGCTCTTTGGGAATCAAACCAACCACCTCCGGTCTAAAAGACTAGAACACTAACCACTTACCTACTGGAGTCCACGTTAAACGGAAATATTTAATCTACTTTCATATTTTGACCTGGCAAGACTGCTACCCTACCGTTGAAATCTCCAATAAGATTAGCTACCATTGAACATCATAAAGAAAAAATTGTGAAAAATGTGAAAATCGAGGCCCATTTACTCTTATGCTCCACATAATGATTGTATTAGAAATCCTTTTAAGTGTTATAAATTGGGGGGAAATATTTATGATACTCGCTTTCTCATTTTTCTTGATGCATACATATATCCAGTGCTTTACTATTTTCTCTATTGGTTCTAAATTCTTCTTTGAATCTGTTCATGCAATTATTTTCTTATGGACCTATTTATTCATAATTAGTGTTACTTCATACAATTTTAGTGGTTCCATAGATCAATTTCTCTATGTATCTTTTTATGATTTAGATTATTAAAAAGTTTTATACAATTTAATCGAAGCACTGTACAGGCATTTCTCTTCTGAAAAGTTTTGTATTAATCAGTAGATTTAATAAGCGAATGAAACATTAACGAACTAAAAAAATATAACATTTTTAATTCATCTAACCACCCTATTTAATAATTTTTTATTTGTAGAAAAAACATATGCATCAATAAAATACTACTAACTTCAATTTATTTTGTTCATTTTATTTAGTTTAGTTTTGGTTTTTAAAATCTAAAAAATATGGTTTATAAAAAACTATGAATATGTTTATGAAAAAGTTTATAAATTTAGTTCATAGAGGATTATACATAGTAGAGCTCATGAGTTTCATAAGAATATAATGGTCAGTTGGATGACTGAATTCTAATTGCTTTTGAATTATGATTGATTGAATTTTTTCTTTTTTTAGGAAATTTTTATGGTTTCACATGAGCATGGTATAAATTTAAAATTAAATATCTGAAATTTTATTAAAATATGTAATTGTTATAAAAAAGAAATGGATTTAAAAATTAAATTTATTTAAATGTTATAAAATAAATCAATAACCATTTAAAATGTTTAGTTAATAAATAATAATTTAATACAAAAGTTTAAAATTTAACAAAAATTGTTTAGTTAAATGAGTAATAAAGTTAAAAACTCCCGATTTTTGTATTATTAAAAAAAAAACAAAAACAGAAGTAATAACACTTTGAAAGTTATCTTTAACAACAGCCATAATATAAATGAAAAATCGGAAATGTCAAATATCTGTTAAAGTTACGTGCTGCTTACATTTACCTTTTTGTTGTTGCTGTTGCCAATCACATAACACTACATAGTTTTTTCCTGTCGTTAAAAGTTAACAGTAATAAAAGGCATATTAAGCTAAAATGAACAACAAAAAAATAATAACAAAACGACAAATAATTTTTGGCAACATCCAACTGCAACCTTCTTCCCCCAAAAATAAAATCGTAAAAAAGCTTATAGATTTTTCTACAGTTGTTCATATTTTTATACATACATTCAACTTGTGTACAAAATATATGAAAAAAAAACAAAAATATTTTGAATTGGTTAACTGAAATGAAAGCAACAACAAAAACAAAACAATAACCAAAAAAATAACAACGGAAACGGAAATTTGTTAAAGTTGCAACAACAACATCATATAACTTAAGCCATTATTTGGCAACTCATATACAAACATTTAAACTGAAAGTTGGAAAAAAGTTTAAAGAAAAACAGTCATAGAAAGTTGTTGAAGCTGTTTTTTTCTTATGTTTTTAATTTCTGTTATTGCCGAATTGGTGTGATGGTTTTGTCGTTTCTTGTTTTTGTTGTTGTTTTTTTATGTGAAAAGTTATAATACAGAAAAAAGTAAAATTATTACTTTTATTTATAGGAAAAGTATTAAACATATATTTATATGTATTTTAAAAAAATCTTTTCTGGTTTTTAAAACTATTTGTGAAAGTTTGTAAATTATCGTTATTAGTAATGCAAATTCGAATTATAAACAAATTTATATCAAAATGACAATTATTTGGTTTTAATAGAGAAAAATGTTTCTAGTTAACAAACAACAAAAAAAAAAAAAAAACTTGAAATAAAAGTGATCACATATAATTGTCCTTTGTCTGTAGGACGGACATGCGGATTAATTTTTAAATATTGTTGGAGTTTCTATACACAATAAGTTAACACTTTATAAATGAAAATCGTATAATAAGTAAGAGAGTTATAATCGACTATGCCGAATCTTATATACCTAATATCAGACCGTATGCAGTAAATGGAATGCTCTCCTATAAATTGGGTAGAAAATATGAGACTTTGGCTTGTAAGAAACTTACTTCTGTGTATAAAATTTCATAGCTATACTCACGTTATTAAGCTAATTCTATTTGCTCGTAAGAAATTTACTTGCGTCGTGGACCGAACCTCATAAGATGAGAGGCGGAGAGGCGGAGAATTCTGTAAAATTTACGGATTGAAAATTTAATCCACAAGGATTAGTGTAATATTATTATTTCTTTGTAATTATATTGACATGCAAAAGCTTTCACAACAAAATTTTAGAAGCTAACACACTTGGCTTAATATTTCATCTTGCAGTTATATTATTATATTGCTTTAATCGCTTAAAGAGAAGTGACGTCCGCCTATATTATATACTATATGAAATAACCTATGGGTACTTTATCTTTTTTCTTTTATCTTTGTCAAAAAGTACTGAAAAAAAGTGTAAAAGTACTAATTTAGGATGACATAAAAAATCTTTCGTTGGCGTATGAGTATTATAAATAGTAATCATACGCCACCAATTAAATGTTGAGTAAAATAAAACCTATGAATTAAATAAATATTTTATTAGTTTAGCAGAAATATAAAAATGTCCGAACTAATTATTAACAGAAAACTGTTTAATGTTTTTTATAATAGCAAATGGAAGATTTTAAAATTTAAAAGGTGGTGTTTAAAAGTTTTGCAAAAACAATCATTGCTGTTGCTACATGTAAATTTTGGTATACTCCTTATTGTAGTAGTTTCCGTTTTCTTCAATGTCCATGCTATTTTTTAAACATTTATTATTTTCAGTGTTTCTTTTTTTTCTACACTTTATACAATTTTGTAATTGAAATGCCAATTTCGATTAGTTTTCAAGAGTTAAAATGTAAAGACAAGTTACAAAAGAAAGGTGTGGATGTTGTAGCTTTTGTTTCTTATATTTTGGTGTTATTGTTTTTTGTCGTTATTGGCTTCTTTATACCGTATTGTACGAGAAAACTTGTATATTTATAAAACAACAATAGAAATACAAACAAAAAAGTTTAATACAACATGTAAGAAAATATCAACTATTTTCACTGAAGCATTAAATGTTAAATTTGTTTTCCTTTTACGGCAGACTAAACACACTAATACTTACACTACACTCCCACATTAAAAAAAACAATGCAAAATTTAGGGTGTGGTTGTCAATGATTATTGGCAAAGAAGTAAAGCAGAAAAAAAGTAATAAAAAGAAAATACAAGGAAACGAAAATTAGTTGTTAGAAAGCAAAAGAAAAATTAAATATTACACATATATATAATAACACAGAAACAGACATACAACCTAAAGTTTACAAAACTTGGCAGACATTGATTGAAGGGTTTCATTTATAGGGTTTATATTTTTCCAATACATACATATGTATATATACAAATACACAAACTAACTTAAACATACAAACATATTTGTATTTCTTAAATTTTCTTATTTTTCCCTACATTCATTTATTCAATTAATTGTTTGTTTGCTTAATAGAATCCAAAAATAAAAAGAAAATCGGAAGAAAACAGCAGCAGTAAGGAAACCTTTTTTAGGACTCTCCTTTAAACACATAAAATAGTCTATATTGTTTTTTTCTACCCCACCTTTTAGTAACTTTTTGGTGGTTTAAATTATCAAATTTCTTAAATTTTACAATATGTTGCTGTTGCTGCTACTGATATTGCTATTGTTTATTGTGGCTAATAACAATTATTGTAGTAGTTTATTTTTATTTTATTGCAACAACTTGTCATAAAGCTTTTAAAAAATTTGTTATTTTTTATTTTGCTGGTGTCGGTAATAGCTACGAACATTGTATTGCCATCGTCTGACCTGTTGTTGAATAAATGTCCTTGATTCACATTATATGAAAAACACCCACAGCTAAAGTCCCTCACACAATAACTTATTTCCTTTTAGTATAGTCTTTGTGTGAGTGTTTTAACTCCCCCATTAAACAAAACTTTTTACTGTCACACCCTAATGTTAGAGTGTTGTTTTTGTTGCTTGGTTGAGTTTTTTTAATAAACAAATTATTATTTTCATTCAATTTTAATTGTAATGTTCATTTGACAGTTAATGTGTTGGTGTTAAAAATAGGTGTGATTTGTGTTTGGACAAAACATAAAGAACGGGTTTCAATTACATGATTTTTGAAATGTCAAAACAATAGAGAAACATTACAATGTTAGTTAATTAAAAATATATATTTTTAGTTGTTTTCCACATTTAATTATAATTGATAATATATCAATTGTAGAACTGATTGTATTTAATTTCTTATGACCTATTTAATCATTGATACCAAAGAAAATCGTTATCTTAATTGTATTTTGAGTAATTTGAATGATTTGTAAATTTTGAGGTATTTGAATAATTTATAGAAACACTGAGAGTATTTACACAATGAGAAATTCCTTACTTAACGGATAACATTATCCATTTTGCTAATTCCAAAATTACTCCTCTATATACATGATTGGAGTACTTGAACCATTAAATATTCTTTTGTAATGAAGGAGAGGATCATGTTTTTTTTTTGTATTTTAAACAACATGGTAATACAGCTCATTACATAGGACGTAGAGATTTTAGAAAGGTAGTTTTTTTGAGATTACTCTAATGTAATATAATGAATGTGGTATTCACCTAGGACATCATACTGGAGTAAGTTTTCTACATATATTTAGATCACTTTTGGAACAGTTCTGTATAATTCTGTTGTTGGACATATCTAAAACTATGTAAAACTCGTGTTTTCGATTATTTGAAATCTCCGTACTCACATTGTGTCAACTTTTCATAAATATCGGATCAGGAGTTTTAAAAATTTCGACATTTTTTAATGTATTTTAATGTATATCGACATTTTTTAATATATTTTACTAGAGTTTTGTATTCGCAATAAAAACGATCTTCTGAAAAGTACAAAACAAAGTCTGAAAAGTACAAAACAAAAGTCAATTTATATACTTTTGCTTTTTTACCATTGCATCCCGAATATTCCTTTCTGTTGAAAATATTTATCGTCCTTGCTTTTACATTTATACTTTGTGTTAAAAAAAATGAATTCTAAACAAAATTAGGGCGATCATATCACCGAATGATAAATATTATGTAGTTTTAAGCCAACTTTAATTTAATTTAATTTAATTAATATAAACATTTTTATTTTTTTAAAATTTCAAAATTTATTACTTTGTCCGAGTATTCAAAAACTTTTCCATATTTTCGAACTTAACTTTCGACATGGTAATAACTGGATATTAGGTGCAAGGTGACCACCTTGTCAATGAATGTTATCGTTGTTGAAATATCATGGAAAAAATATTTGGAATACTAATACAGCTGTAATGAGAGGGGAAAAGAAAAAACTGTTTTTATTTTACATTCTTTGCAAATGTTCCTCCCAAGAGAAACAGATTCCTTGAAAATTATATCCAACCTTTATGAGATATCTGCAAATAGACTTAACACTTTAACAAGATCACACCTAACGTATGAGTGCTATAAAAATTATCATACGCCTTCAGGTATCAAGTTTTGAGTTTTCTCACGCTATAAACTTATATGTATATAACTTTATAAATGCATATGAAACATATTTAAAAATTAACAGAAAATATTAAAAGTGTTAAAGAAAAATTTATTTTTTATTAAACTTATTAAGATTCCACATTTATAGTATTGTAGTTTCATTAAAATTGTGTATATTCGAATTACGATCCAAAGGCAAATACTTTTAATACAAAACAATGAATATTCCCAAACAAAATTGCCTAATATAAACCCTTTTAAAATCTAGAGCTTAAAATTCAACCTCATTTTGAATTTATAAATTAATTTTCCTTCAATAAGTAAAAAACTTAAATTTTACCTTGGCTAAAACTTACGCAAACCGATAATTTTATATTCACAATCAATTTAATATTTCAAGGTAAAATTTAAAGAAATTTAAAAGAAACCAAATAACAAACACAATACAAATACTCTACATACATTTTCCTCTTAAACAATTTAAATTAAATAAATGAATGCTTTTCCACATTTATCAAAATGAAATGCCACAATTCTTTTCTTTTTTAACTTACAATTGTGTGTTAAAGAAAACGCAACCAAAAAAAAGAAACCTTCAAGAAACCCACGAAAAAAAGTAAAAAAGAGACGAATTTCAGTTGAATAATTTAAAGGAGTTTGAAAATAAGTAAAACTGAAAATAATTTTTTAAATAAAACGATTTAAAATATATGTATTTTACCTCACACAGTTTGAAATATGGACTTGAATAAAACGCATTTAAAACGAAAAATGTTAATGTTAAATGTTAAAGGAAAAATAAAAAAAATAGAAAAAGATTTATAAGGTGAAAAGTTCACATAACATTGAAATAGTGTTAGAAGTGTTGATGATTTCAAATTAATTTTAAAACTCAATTTCAATTGGCATTTGATGTTACCACTTAAATAATGGCGAACATAAAACAGCAACCACATGTGTGTGTTTTTTGTAGTCTTTCGTGCTGGAAGTATGGTTTATACGAGTGCATAAGTGTGCGTGTTCATTTTATGTGCCAATATCAAGTCAATTTTTAGAATTGAACACTTTCAAGGCCTCGCATAAATGTGTATATTTTTCCTTTCTATTCTTTCTGCACGAATGTATGTTAAAGTTTTTTTTATAAAAAATGATGATGATTTTATCAACTCAACTCTTTAAGTGCTTTAACAAAAAAACAACTATCAAAAAAGTAAACTTACGTGTGCAAATGTTTTTTTTTTTTTTTTTTTTTTTTTTCAAAAGTACTATGTACTACATGTTGTTTATGTTTAGTTTTCATTCCGTTATTAGAATTTTTGTTTTGTGTATGTGATTTTTTGTAAAAAAATATTCCCTTTTTGTGTATTAAAATTTATTTAACGTTGCATGTGAGTGACCATGCATTACTTAACTCAACTTCAGTACACTTTTACATTTCGATATAAATAAAACAGAAACAAGAAATATTTACACTAAATATTCGTTTTGATATAAAAGTCCTGCCTTCTTTTTTGTTTATATATGTTAAGCAAGTTTTCATATGTACATATATGGAGAGTTTTGTAAATTTAAGAAGAATTCTATACACTATTATACTTTAGTTGAGGATGGTTTCTAAATGTTCAGCAAACATCTTAAACTCAGCAATTAGATGTTTTCGAGGAAGTTGCTTAGTAATACTAAACTAGCGATGAAGCTTTTTTTTAATTATCTGGCAGACCAGATCTAACTTCCATATTCATATATGCTTTATAAACTTGTTGATGGTTTATTATAAGAATATTTCTATGGAAAATGTGCATAACAAACCTAAAATAAGCGATAAATATATTTATTAATATGGGTGTAAGTCTTTAAAGTGATCTGTATAATAGAGTGTAACCTGTTTTAAAGGAATTTTTATTTTTATAATATTATTTACTATGAAATCCCCCTCATAGTTTGTTTATGTATTTTGATTAAATTTTCTATTTCTTTAACAAGATTTTGCATGTTTGTGCTTGTTTTTGTGTGCCGTTGTTTGTTGATGATGACACATGTTTTGCATGCCCAACCGACACCATCGATATGAATAGATTTTGTGTTTTTGATTTTCTAAGAAATGTATAAGTTTTTCTCATACAAAACTTTCATTTAGTTTTTAGTTAAGAAAATTAGATTTAATCTAATAACATTTTTTTCTTGGCTTCTGTACAAATATGTGCGTGTTAAGTTTGATAAATAAAAGTGTTGAAAATTCTGTTTTGCTAAAAAGTTAAAATTTGATTAAAATGAAAGATAATAAAGAAAACAAAAATAAAATCATGTACAAATAAGTTATTTTATGAAAAAAAGTGAAATATTTTAAATTAAATAATTACTATTTTAAATAAAATAATTACTAAATACATAGTTGAAATTATTCACGAAATAAAAAAAAACATTTTTAAATTTTATGTATAAAGTTTAAAAGCTAGTAAGAAAACTGATCGTATATATATAATTTTTAAAAAGACATACGCTTTTCATAAGTCTAATCAGAAGAAGGAATATTTACAATATTTTTGAAATTATTCTTAAATATTATTAATGGAGAAAACCATTCATATTATTTATGTCGAAACTTTTTTAATGATCTCAAAACAATTCTTCACTTGTAAATAATTTCAGTTCAGTTTGCAGTTAGAGCAACAAAATTTTATTGTTGTATTAACGGTTTTCAATAATGTTGAAGTATTTACTTAAAACTAGGTTAACACAAACATTCACACTTAATCCTATACACACATGGAAACGCATCGAGATACACACTTCCGATAAACCTCAACTAATAAAGAACAAACTTAAAGTTTAACTGACCCGCATAAAGTGAAATGGAAATACAACTAAGAGAAACTTCAAAGATCACCACATAGTAAATAGATATAACAAACCCAACGAACACATATGTACATACATTTGTGAAGACAGTGAGGCACAAAGCAAAACGAAAAGAATAAACTTCAAAATAAAGAAAAATTTATTTTTACCAAAAAACTCAAAAAAAAAAAATTCAAAAGAAAAGAAGTATGAATGTAAAGTCGGACATGGCCGACCATATGATACCCTACAACAGTCAGTATGTTAAAAATATGGATTATTTTTTAAAAAATAAAGCATTTTTTTTTCTTTTTTAACTTTAATCATGGAATACTTTTAGTTACTGTTGATAAAAAAGAGATTTTCTACAAGGAGGATCATAGGAGAGAAGGGGTAAATATGGGCATATCTGTATAAACGTCTACGTCAAAGTTATTTATGTAGAATCGTCTTATTGACCTTAAAGTTAAATTCTATAGGGAAGTTAGCATGGGCACTAGGGTCAAATGAGGCCGATCATTACAAAAATCGATAGTATCATTTATAGTTCTATAAAACTGGGTTTTACCGATTTTTGTTGACACAGAAGAGTATGTGTCAAATTTCATCAAATTACCTTAAAAATTGCTACCTGTAGTGTGCGCACAAGGTTTACATGGACACAAAGCCAGGCGGTCGGAAGGACATTCTAGTATTTTTTGCTTCTTTGATTTTCGTATTGTTTTGACCGATACTGTACCTTTACGCTAATACAAATAAACAAAAGACACGCATCAAAAGTTTACTTTTGTGTTAAATTGAGTTAGTTTTGCATTTGTCAATGTTTATACAACTATACTACTACAAACAAAATTTCAATTCACATACAAACAAAACCAAGCGATTCTAAAAAGTCACAATAGAATCCCTTTTAGTATTTATAAAAAAATATTTCTTTCAAAATATCAAAAATCTATTTTTATAGTAAAAAACTAAAAAGCAACTTCATTTCTGTAATCGTATCAATTTTAATTTAAATTTTTATTAATATATGGGTTTAATAAAGAAAAAAAACAAAAATGAGAGACTGCCAACATAAACTGCAGGGCCTCTCGTTAATGTAGATAAAAGTGAGGGTGCTGCTGTCTTTGATGCATAGATGTATGTATGGTAGCCTGAGTATAAAAGTATTTATATGTAAAGATATGCTAGGATATGCATGTTTGTGACTGAGTATATGTAGATATGTATGGTTGTGTTACTTAAAAGAGAAAATGATTGGTTGTGTTGTTTACCAACTCATAGATACACACATACATATGTATTTAAGATACGCATACACTCTAAACACTTACATTGTATGATTTTAACACAAAATAGGTGCTTGTTAAGTTAAATGGAGCCAAAGGATAACATGATTTTGTGTAAGGTTAGTTAAATGAAAACACATCTAAACCACAAATGGCTTTTACACTTAAAGAAGAGAAGAAAAAAAGCCAACACAACACATATAAACACTTGAAACTAAAGGGACTAAACCAAACCCTTTTCACACAACAACTCTTTACACATATTCATTCACATTTGATTTTATACTTATATAAAAAATAAATTAGTTTAAAGTTTTGTAATGTTTCTTATTTTTTGTTTTTCCTTTAAGTATAAACAACAAACAAATCTTTTATGTTTTCAATAAAAGAAAATATATTTATTTTTCCTTTAACTGGCAAGGATTTTCTTCAACTAAACTCCTTGTTGTCTTTGAATGTATTTGGTTTGTTTTCTTTTTGTTAGCTTGTTAAAATAACTTAATTTTACACACGATAGATTTTTTATTATTGAACATCAACATGAACATCATTGACATCGACGCCGACAGCATCACAGTAATATCATCATCACCCATGAACATTATTATTTTATGTTCAAATATGACCTTAAACTGGGGGCACAATAAAATGACCAACACATATTATGGGATTTTTGAACAGTGGTTAGGATAAAAACAAATTTGATATACAAATTGTCACAAGAATCATAAGTCTCATTAAATGGCATTCTATTTTTATTTACTTTCATGATCAAAGAAAACAAACAGTAGAATCGTCCCTTATAACAGTTTCTGTACATTTCGGCAAAATACACATGTGTATACAAGTAATATTATAATACAATAATTTGTATATGTTAAAAAAAACTCCCAGCTATCACACCACTGTATATTTTTGTACTGGCTACATTAGTAGCATAAAATATTAACTTTATTTTATTTCTTATTCTTCTCATAATACCAGGTGTAGGATTTTCAATTCAAATATCACTTATTGTCGTCTGACCAAACTGTTGAGAAAAAAGAAAATATTTTCTTATTTTCCACATACACACACAAAAAGGTCAATATGATTTTGTGACCTTTAATACTGAGTTAAGTAGATTGAAATAATGTAAAAGCTTCAGATTTCCTTTTTTTTAAACACAGAAACACACACAAATACATTCGAATATAATATGAATGTCCCTTTTTTTGTTCCTTTGTATTTATACTAACTAAATGACTACTCTATTGTACACACTTAATCACTCGTTTTTACTGACAATTACACTTTTCAATATGTTATGTTGTTTGTGAAATACATAAACGTATGTATATTAGGGTGGTGCAATAAATGGTGTCAAAAATAAAAAAAAAATGTGAAATCTTCTCTAGATGTTCATTTTGTTCAAAATATAATTTATTATAGTCTTTATAGTAGTTTCATTTCATTTTTTTTTAAATTAATTGAAACCTGTTCTAGGTCTCCCTAATAGTAAGTCATGTATACAAATAATGTTGTAAATATTTGGCATACGTATTTATTTATTCAAATGTACATATGTAAAAGAATTTTATCATTCACTTAAACCCCACATACATACACATGCATGAATGTATTTTTATTTTAGTAAGTTGGTCAACAAATATTAACCTTTTTTCGTTGTTGTTTCGATTATTTGACATCGACACTGATAACCAGTTACTGTCAATTTGTTGTCACTATTGTACTTTTGTTCTGTTTTTGTTTTTTTTTTCAAACATGTTAATGTTATTTGTTTTTTGCATACATACACATTAGAAGAGCAGTTCTCAAATCTAATTTCTTAAACTCTATTGCATTGCCGCATTTTAGGTAGTTTTAAAAATTGGTTAACTTAATTAAATAACTTATAATTTTAAGTGCATTTGAAAGTTATATGGAATATGCTTTTATAGTTAAATACTAAAAGTGCGGGTTTACGATGTCAAAGTGATTTACGTGATGACTTGTCTTTAAGGTCTATTTTCACAGGGTGAGCATTTTTGACGATTCTCCACCGCCCCTTTGTGTATCTTATATGCTAGAACTATTTTTGTACATGGTCCATTTACAAGTACTTTGCTCATGTATTCTTTGACCATTGCTTCTCCGTTTCTAAGTTTTCTTTTTAGCATATAGAGACGTAATCAAAACACAGAAATATGAAACTTTCAAATAAACCTGAAACATATCGGGACAAGGAAGGAAAATTCAATGGTATCACTTGTATAAGACACTTTTTATTCATTCGACACATGCATTAAGAAAAATATTTGACACACCTACTCTAGGCATACGTGTGGGTAAGGTCAGCACACCTCCCACGATCATCCCGTGTTATGTACGCTTGGCACTTATTCAATCTTAGTCCCACTTTCACTCCTCTGAGGTGTACCTCTTGTCTATGCTGGATTTCTGAAGCCGATCTGTATTTCTTACAGGTCGTGTGGTGTTACGCCGGTACTTGCTAGGGAAAGTCTCAAAATATTTACGCCACATAGCTCAGTTTATAAAAGAGGAATTTTGATCCATGTCGTTGGGTATTTTGGACTAGCAAATACGTTTCAAGGTGCTTTTGTCGAAACAACAGGGCAATTTCAGTAGTGTGTTTGCGCAGGTTTTAAGATGTTAAGGAATGTACTAGAATGGGTTATTAAATGATGGGAATCGCATTTTAAATAATGCAATCGTTCATGGCATCATAAGGGTTCTCACCTTCTGGTATACCACCTGAGTTCTTCATTGTCGAATTCAGGAGCGCGTAGTAGATTGTTCTCAAGTCCAAGGCAGGTGTTCACATTATTTAATCAACATTCGTGTTTCGGCAATAGGACCGAACTTATACAGAAGTATGGACTTTAACGTGTATCAATCTTTTAAGAAACATTCTTTTCCAGCCAACAAGGATTTAAACCACAGCAACAACCGAAGGGCCTTCTCCAATAACCAGAACAAGAAAACTCTGCTATTAAGAGAACTGGTTCCCGTGGTACCACATTATGTGGTTCTCTGGTTCGACCCCATGTCAAATTATTCTCAAAAAGGCGAGGGATACATTTGATCATTAACAGTTTATAGTCCTGGCAGACAAGAGGTACTGGTAGCTAGTAACACCTAGATGGGGGAATTTTATTATTGTAGCATACCACCGGGGGAAATACGGGCTTGGTCTCGATATTTTTCTCTCTCTATTGATCATTAACCTACCAGCGGTCTCGGTTGAGGCCGAGATGTATTTCTTCGAATATGACGTTGTATAATAAACTAACTATCCAGATTGTTGTGAATTGAACTTTAATTTTACATGCACATATAAGTTTATCGAATATTTTGCTTGGATGAGTAAAGGTTACATATTAACAAACTTTTTGAACTTATTCTAATTTATTTTATACGAATTGAGATATTTGTATTGAAATACTTTAAATGTTCCCACTAAACACAATTTGGGAACTCTTGCTATACCATGGATAGTTTTTTTGTTATTTCCAACTGTTTGTTGTAAATTCTATTTTCATTATATCACCATTATTAAGAGAGAGATGACTACAACCAATTTCCAATGTCGGTCTGTCTTTTTTGAATAAAAAGAGAAAAACTTTGACATTCCGGACATAAATGAATATTTAAATATCAAACAAAGTAAATAAAATGGTTACAATACTTTATTGAAATGATATTTTTGAATTTGTATGTGAAAAAATTTAACAGATTTAAAAATACATCTGAAAATTTTGATAAACAATTACACCAAAACATTGGAAAATTTGGGAATTTTTAAATTTCGGAATTTTTTAATGTGAATCAATTTCGTCTATTAGGTACATAAAATCTGTTTATATATGTACTATTCCATTGTTGTCATTAATTTAATATTAGTTCCAATTGTGATATTTAATTATTTCGAGAAATAAAATTTTCCAATCATAAACATTTATATAAGGTATATATAAATATAAATACACATTTTGTTAAATAAACCTTTGATAAGTGTTTATGAATAATACTTTAAATAAAAATAGAATAACTTGTCTGGCTTTATTATATTCTTATTTTAATTTATTTTTTTTAATAAAACTAATTAAATCATAGACTAGTTTTTATTGGAAAACAGTAAAACAAAGCTAAAAGTATTTCTCCCTAAAGCAATTATAAATAGATTTTAATTCAATTAAATTTTATTTATTTTAAAGCAACAAAAAAACCAAGATAACAATAATAAATAATACATTTTTAAACAGAAATAAAAAAGTTTATTGGAAAAATATTTCAAACCAAAAACTATTTCAATACAATTGCAATTTACTAAATTCGTTTAAGTGTAACTTTAGTCAAGTTATTTAAAATTAACTATTTTTCAGCTAAACGAACTTCCATATCAACTGGCTCAATTAAATGGCAACAGAATGGGAAATAACAGCTTTTGTTTAATGTTCGTTATTATTATTTTGTTAAACGATTATTATTACAACTATATTTACAACCATTAATTTTTGTTGCTTCTGCTTGTAGTTGTTGTCTTTTTGTTATTTGGTTATTGATCTCATATGTTGCTACACAACCAACACATACTCGTTCTAAATATAAACGTCGAAATGGTACTTGTAACAAGTGACATTGATGGTGGTGGCAGTGATAGCTATACAATAGTTATTGTATTGTAGACTATACTATGTTGGAAGTATCTAAATAATATTATTATTGTCTTTAACAGATGTTTTTTCAGATTGTTTGTTGAATACAGATACATATATTTGCACATTAATGGGAAAGAATACAAACGTTTAAAAAAGCATGGACAGACAATTTGTCTATTTCAACCAATCACTTGTTCATTCAATTCAATGCATTGATATATACAAACATAGAAAAAATGGTAAGAGTTCAAATATTTCTCTAGTTGGTATTCGTTGTTTGTTTTCCCTGGATGAAATTAGTTTTTGCTCTTAAAATGTTGACTGTTTTATTTTTATTGAAGCTTACTTGATTTGTTGTAGTACGCTACAGGTCCAGGTCAAGCGTTTGGGGGTGATATACATTTTTTTCTTATATTAATTTCTGTTTTTCCTAATTTTTATATTTTGTATGAAAAATTATTTCCTTTTTCACCCCCCTTGGATCCACGCCTGATACACTACAATAATCAGTTTATGCACCTATTTGAATTTAAATCTAATAAAGTTAATTTGAGGTCATCATCGCATCGTAATTATGTAAACGCCCTCATGGTAATAATCGGTCCAGTTAACTATTTCTGGCATCAGAGTTCATGTTTTTTAAGCGATAGAGGCTTACAATCTGATACATTTTCTTTATACAATACACTATAAATGTTAAAACATATTAAATTTTTTAATGTATTAAGATTTAGGTGACAATATTTCGAATATGGACTTCCAGGTGCTGTACAGCACAGTTAACTCATTTAGAAAAGTATACTTTGGTCTATTTTGTATATTTGTTCAATCTAAACTTAATATCTTTTAATTTGAATTAAAAAAATTTATTTAGATTTTTCTATTTTGATAATATTCTCTTGAAATTCTTATATGGTTTTGATCAACGGACAGATTTTGTGTTCTCAATGTAAGCCACATAATGGATAGACGTAACAGACCCCATTACCGTAGTTGATGCGTTTTTTTTATTAACCCGATAATATAAATATTTGCTTTTCTAGGTCTACATATATTTATACACATTTGTCCAATTCACAATCGATATCGTATCGATGAAGCGTTGAAATTGTAGATGTTCTAGATGGCATAGAAATTTTTCAAATCAAATTTAAAAAAAAAAAAAAAAAAACAAATCAATAATAAAAAAATACAACATATTACGATACAACCATACAACACCGATTGCGAAAAACTATATAAATGTATAAACTATATAAGTTGTATAAACATTTAAACATTTGTTGTTGTTATTTTATTTATACAAAATATGCACTGATGCTTGGTCAACTTGTTTAATAGCCATTTGTTCTATTTTATTTTACTTGAAACTGCTTGTGAATTCTATTGTTACTACATGTGCATACATGTTTAGCAGATTGTATACATATGTATCTGTAAGTATATTAGTGTGTTAGAGTACCATTTGACATTAGCTAAATAATTTGTCTATAAATGGGGATCTTAATTATACAAGAGTAGAATATTTATTTAGTTTTGTCTATTCACTCACTCACAAATTCAGACATTTCTCTATTTGTCCATAATATTGATGTTTTCGACATTTTAATAGAGTTCATTCATTCATTTAGACACCAAATGTTATTGAAAATACTAAATTATATGAGGATTATTTTGGTGTTCTACAACTTAGAATGAAATCCTTGATGAGTGCGATACACTTAAAGTAACATTAAAGACTAATAAAGACATTTTGTAAAAATGTACAAAATCGTTGATTCTTGTGATTAGATCAGTGGGTAGGAGGATTTTGGTGTAATTATAAATTAATAATTAATTTTATTATCAATTACCAAATATTTTGGTGCTTGGTTTCAAGAGCAATTGTATACGTTGTTAATTTTATTATAAAAGAAATGTTTGTCTAAATATATTGAGAGCTAAATTGCGAAGCAAAATAACTAAAACTAATTGCTATAAGTGCTTCGTTAGCTTTTAACTGGCGTTATAAATAAATTATTTATTTTACAGTTCCCAAACTTGTTTCAACAAATTTAACTAATTTACTTTAAACTCTTAAGTTACTATACAAAAGTTTAAATTAAATCAATGTCTGTTTCTGACACTCGCTACCTTAAATAACAAAGTCGGCCCTGCTCTTGGTTTTATATATTATACATATACAAACATCTATATTTGTAAAATTCAAATGTTTCTGTATATTAATTTCTTTATTTATTCAACAGTAAAGTATACTACTATTGATTTTTGTTATTTTGCCCAAAAAGCTAGCTTATGGAATAAAACTCTTATGTACACAGGTTTGTTTTTCGGAAACTCATATCTATTTATTCCCCAAATACTATTTGTTAGTTATTTCATTACACACAAAACAACCTTGGCCCTGTCTGTCTATCTGTCTCTCCAACGACCTGACTATGTACATATATACCAGCACCACCACTAAAATTGGAAGCAAATGTAGCCTTGCAAAACCCAAAAATAAAATCCATATCCAACCCAAACCATTCTCTCTAAAGTGAATGAATCTTTAAAACAAGGACGAGTATTAAGCTTTTTATTCAGGTATTTTTTTGTTTTATATTGCAACCTTTATTAAATAGAGTATTAGTTACTTGTAGATAAATTTGTATATTTGTATCTTGTAGATATGTTATTTGTATTACTATTAACAAGTTAACAAAAGCAACAATGCTGATTGTGTCAGTATTAAAAGGCTTGGCTTATTTTTCTATTTTTGGTTTGCATTTTCCTATTCTTGTTGGTTTTAATCTTTTTTACCCGAAGAAATTTTTGTGGCATGAGTTTTGTTGTAGTTTTGTAAAGTCATGGACAATGATTGAAATTAATGTATTTCTAAATGTTGTGTATAGTTTTGTTACAATCTCAGTGAGGCGAATGTTGTGACTTAAGTCAAACAACAACTTTTAGTTAAATTTATAAATTTTGTTCTTCTTTTTGCAAATTTTACCGTAAGAACAATTACGTTTTATTTGTTGTTGCTTCACAAAATATGTTCTATAGAAAGATGGCAAATGTAATTCATCTAAGAATTGTATAACAATCCAATAATTATATAATATTGATATTTATGACCAAATAGATTTACTAAAGTTCATTAAAACTGTGTTATAGTTTTTGACCAAAATTTGTAAAAAAAAGCACTGAAATGACCTTATTGACTTCAATATTTTGTTCATCCCCAAAGTTTCTTTTTGAAAATTTTTATTCTCTTATGAATTTTGTTTTTGTAGCCAAAAGTGTTAGTATTAAAATAAATGTTCTTTTTATTTTATTTCATTTAGTTTTCTTAATTTTCTAGAAACTATATCTATTTGTAGAAAAACGTCGAGAAAAATTAAAGTAAATTTAGAAAAAATTTAGTTTAATAAGTGGAGCAATTTGAGCTTTAAATTTTATGTAAATGTTGGTAGTTTATTTTAAATATTTTATTTGGGTTAATCATGTGTCCATAAGTTTTCCAGCCATTTAAGATTGAATATTAACTTAAAGCCAAAATGTTAAACCAAATCGCTAAAGAAGTTTTAAATAATTTTTTTTTTTTAACTACAAGGGGAATTGCTGACAGTATTTTTAGTTTAAGTTATAAAAAAATCATTTTTAAAGAAATAGCAAAAAAAAAAAGAAGGCGAGGGTGTAAAAGTCATTCTGATCTAGAGATTTATTGTTTTTTTTAATCTTCTAGACGTCTGGATTTGGGGTCTCGGTGTCATTTTTTAAAAAATAGTGAATCTTTTCTCTGGCTCATATCTTGCTTGCCGTTTTGAATTTACAATGTTGTAGCTCTTGTAATAAAAATTAAAAATAGTGAACATATAAAATAAAAAAAATATATATTTTAATTTTTTTTATTTCAAGTGTAATTGTATTGCATTTATTAATGACACAAATACTTATACGTGTTAAATATTTATTGATATTACAAATATTAAGTATACGCATGATTTAGAGAAGCACTTTAAATATTTTTAACACGTAAAAATGGAAGTTTTTAGCGATTTGAATTATAAAGATCAATTTTTATTTCATTTTATACGCTCATAATTTTTGTTCGGTATGAGGTACAGACTGTCGATAGTTTTAACGTGAGCACCTGCCGTGTCGGCCTAATCTCACGGTGGTCTTTTTCATCCACTGGGTAGACTTGAGAACGGTCTACCATCGCCCCTTTGTCTTCAATGAAGACGCAGGTGGCAATTTTTGCACATTGGCTATGACCGGTACCATGCGCAAGTACTTTGCTGGAGTACTCGAGCTATCTAATCTCTTGTCAAAGTAGTCACGTTGTAAGACAACCACACTACTATGGCTCTGTTGAGTCGGCAACAGCACCTAGAGACGTAACCGGTGGACCGAAGCACGATCCATCAATAAGCCGTAGACATCGTTCTTACTCACAGTGACACGCTGTGGCAAGTCGAATATGAACAGAGTAAACTCTGAACATATCTGAACAAGGAAGGAAACTTAATCGGTATCTCTTGTATATGATATCTTTCATTCATAATCATTCAACCCAGCACACATCTCATTCATTCGACACATTCATAGAGAAAAACATACGACACATTCATTTAGGTATACGGGTGGGGTAAGGCCCGTATACCTCTACATTCATTCCATATCATATACAATTGACACCAACTCATTTCCAACGCTTAGTCCCACAGTCACTCCTCTGTGGGGTATCTGTTGATTTTCGGCAACAGCACCGAACCTTATCCCGAAATATTGACTATTATCATGCATCAGTCTTTTAACCGCCACTTATTCTCTTCCCGCGAATTTGGGTTCAACCAACAGCCACTACGTGGATCCCGAAGGAACCTCAACCAACTGACCAGCCAGGACATAGTCCTGCGGGCAACTGGCCACCCGTAGTACCAGATTATGCGGTGCTCTGGTCAGACCTCTGGCAATCTATGCAAGGACTAAGCCAAGCAGTAGACTGAAAACACCAATTTTTCAATCCCGGTCAGATTGGAAGTATTGGGCCCTCTTTATACCCCGGGATTGCAATAACACCAAGGCGGAGGTCTTCGCCAAGGTAACATGACCCGGGGGGGGTATGAGGTACAGAAAAAATGAGAAAATGTTTCTGCATGTCTGTAGGTCTGCTATGCAAGAAACATTGTTGTTTGTTATCTATATATTTTCGAAAGCGGACTTATATCATTTTAAATTTAGCAATGTTTTCATATGAGATAACACCCAAAACTGTAATTTTATTTCAATTTAGAGAGCTATTTTATTGAGTTTTTCTATTTCAAATTTGTGAAGTTTTTTCATAATGAAATAAGTTGCCAATTTGATAAACTATTTCCTGAAGTGTTATTTCATAAAGCTGTTACCTTTCTTAAATATTTAAGTTTAAAGATCTTTAATATTTAAATTAAGGAGCCAATAAATGAGCTTCTTTATTTTAAGGAATTTTTATAAATATAAAGATTTTTATATTTTTTAACTTAAATATTTTTTTAGATATTCACCATTACTAAGCAATAAATATTTAGCAACAATTTTCAAAATTATAAAGCATTTTATTATTATTGGAAAACTTTAACCGTTATAACAAAGCTTTTTAATAACAAAAACATCACTACACATTTTAACTACATTTATCTAGTTGAAAATAACAATATAAAATGTTTATGAAATAACAAAATCACAAAACTTCTAACATAAGCATTTTGGCAAATCATCATAATAATAACAACCACATTAACAAAACCACAATGTGGTTGTTATTGTTGTTTATATTATTGTACTTGTAGGTTTAATATCAGATTAATTTAATTTGCTTAAACAGCCCCTTAATGCCTCATTAAATTTAAATACATTTTTTTAATTCTACTTTTTTTAACACACACATACGAAAAAAATTAAGATATTAATACATTTATACCACATATTCGTTTTTAAAGAGATTAAAATTTACACTCACACATATTAATGTTTACTATATACGCTCATATTATAATTTACAAAATCAACTGCTTTACAAGGATATATATTGTGCTCTCGTTTCCCTGCAGGTCGCGTTGGATGTGCCTTTTTACATTTCGTATGTGATTATCCTCGGCTACAAAACCAAAAGTTGATTTGGGTAGAAATTTCAATCCCGGTCAGATTGGAAGTATTGGGCCCTCTTTATACCCCGGGATTGCAATAACACCAAGGCGGAGGTCTTCGCCAAGGTAACATGACCCGGGGGGGGTATGAGGTACAGAAAAAATGAGAAAATGTTTCTGCATGTCTGTAGGTCTGCTATGCAAGAAACATTGTTGTTTGTTATCTATATATTTTCGAAAGCGGACTTATATCATTTTAAATTTAGCAATGTTTTCATATGAGATAACACCCAAAACTGTAATTTTATTTCAATTTAGAGAGCTATTTTATTGAGTTTTTCTATTTCAAATTTGTGAAGTTTTTTCATAATGAAATAAGTTGCCAATTTGATAAACTATTTCCTGAAGTGTTATTTCATAAAGCTGTTACCTTTCTTAAATATTTAAGTTTAAAGATCTTTAATATTTAAATTAAGGAGCCAATAAATGAGCTTCTTTATTTTAAGGAAATTTTATAAATATAAAGATTTTTATATTTTTTAACTTAAATATTTTTTTAGATATTCACCATTACTAAGCAATAAATATTTAGCAACAATTTTCAAAATTATAAAGCATTTTATTATTATTGGAAAACTTTAACCGTTATAACAAAGCTTTTTAATAACAAAAACATCACTACACATTTTAACTACATTTATCTAGTTGAAAATAACAATATAAAATGTTTATGAAATAACAAAATCACAAAACTTCTAACATAAGCATTTTGGCAAATCATCATAATAATAACAACCACATTAACAAAACCACAATGTGGTTGTTATTGTTGTTTATATTATTGTACTTGTAGGTTTAATATCAGATTAATTTAATTTGCTTAAACAGCCCCTTAATGCCTCATTAAATTTAAATACATTTTTTTAATTCTACTTTTTTTAACACACACATACGAAAAAAATTAAGATATTAATACATTTATACCACATATTCGTTTTTAAAGAGATTAAAATTTACACTCACACATATTAATGTTTACTATATACGCTCATATTATAATTTACAAAATCAACTGCTTTACAAGGATATATATTGTGCTCTCGTTTCCCTGCAGGTCGCGTTGGATGTGCCTTTTTACATTTCGTATGTGATTATCCTCGGCTACAAAACCAAAAGTTGATTTGGGTAGAAATTTTAAAGATAATTTGAGGAAATGTATGAGAACTCATGTCAATAAATTTTGAAATATTTTTATTAGGATACATTGGCTGCTTATTAAACTGTTGGGTGTTTTTCGAAGATCTATGTAAGTTGGTGTGTATCTATGTAATTTTGTAGCAATATGGATTCTATACAAGGTATTTAAATAAAACACACACACATTAATTTGTTAGAACAGCTTTGTAACAAACCTTATAAAGAGAAGCAGATAAAGAGAAAAGACAGTAAACCAACTTGCAAAATACTAAAAATTATATATGAAAAAAATGAGAAAAAAATAAAAATAAGCAACACTTAATGAGGTGCAATCGTTTTAAATAAAGTAGCAATTAATTAAGTTGAATCACTTGCAAATCCTAAATCAACTATTTGAGTGGAAAAATGTTGAAAACGTACCGACAACAAAGCTAAAAGAAAGAAAAAAACAAAAAACTCAATGTTAAATGGAATAGTATCTTTATACGTATAAAAATAAAGAAGAATAATTACGTAAGAGGTATTAACTCATCACCACAGGATAAAAAATAAGTTTAGTTTTTTGCTAATTTATTTCAAAAATATAAATTAGTAAAAATGTGTAAATGGAGAAAGAAAAAAGCTAAGGGAAATCCTATGCTGTTATAACACCCAATTAAATTACCTTGGACGTGAAAATATTTAAAAATATAAATTAACACAAAATTTGTGCTAAGAAATAAAGAGTATCCGTTTTAATTATTCAATGAATTTATTTTGGTTAATTTTTAGCTTTATAAAGTGGTCTTTTTATATTTGTTTAATTGGTTAATTTTAAAAAATGCTTATTAACCTTTAAAACAT
The DNA here is from genome assembly GCF_022045245.1 of Lucilia cuprina. Classification (NCBI taxonomy): domain Eukaryota; kingdom Metazoa; phylum Arthropoda; class Insecta; order Diptera; family Calliphoridae; genus Lucilia; species Lucilia cuprina. Next base: position 52,300,182 of record NC_060951.1, on the reverse strand, counting down.
TATTTTACATGGGGTGTAAACCTACTATTAGAGATAGAATCTTTCGGAACATTGATTTTAAGTTAAAAAAGAAGTAAAAAGCTCCATATTTTACAAGAAGAATTTTATAGGGGAAATCGTGTAAAATCTATCAATAAGTCACTAATACCATTTTTAATACATCATAAAAAGTTCAATGAACTTTATATTCATTAAGGTTAATTTTAATTTCCTTAAGATTCACACAACTGAAATATTTACTCCTATCTTTCTGTCTCTATTTTCAGTACTTCATGCAGTTAGCTGGGAAGAATGGTGGACCTATGATGGTATATCAGGTAAGTTTTATGAAAAACTATAATACAAATAACTATTTGAATTTAAATAATACTTACATTCTCGTTAAATATGTTTTGTAATAAATACTATACAGATATAAATTTAAATGTCAACTATGAATACTTAAATTTGGGTTAAATATTAAAATAAAAAATAACTAAAAATTCAGCCTAAAGTTATATAAACTAAAAGGGACATAACAAAACGCTAAAAAAATAGAATATCATACGGTATTACAATGAAGAAAAAATATACTACATAAAAAAGTAAACTACTAAGTATAAAACTATAAAAAATGTCATGAATAAATATAAATTTGTATTCATATTTTTTCTTGTTATCTGAATGCACAACACAATAATAACAACAGCAACAAACGACAACAATAGGTGACGTTAAGCCAAATGAAAGTGTCCAACTGTCTGGCCTGTCTGTTTGTCTGTCTGTCTACCAGCTCGGTTGTCTATTTTATTTGTTTGTCTGATGGACCGCGTCTGTTTATGTCGTTTTTATTTCATTTCTAAACAATTTATTTTATTTTTCCGGTATATTTTTCTAATATATTTTTTTGTGCAACCTACAAGAACAATAGTATTTGCAACGGATTAAACGTGAATTTTATGCAGTTACAAAAACGATCACGACAAATGTATGTATGTAAATTTTTAAATAAAAAACATTTAGTATTTATGCGTAATTTTTATGGTAAACGCTGTGTTTTCTAAACCACATACTTTACTCTAGTTCAGTTGAAGCTCATTTCTAGTTCAGTTCTAGTTCTAGTTCAGTTCTAGTTCAGTTCTAGTTCAGTTCTAGTTCAGTTCTAGTTCAGTTCTAGTTCAGTTCTAGTTCAGTTCTAGTTCAGTTCTAGTTCAGTTCTAGTTCAGTTCTAGTTCAGTTCTAGTTCAGTTCTAGTTCAGTTCTAGTTCAGTTCTAGTTCAGTTCTAGTTCAGTTCTAGTTCAGTTCTAGTTCAGTTCTAGCTCAGTTCTAGTTCAGTTTTAGTTCAGTTTTAATAAAGTTATCGTTTTGGTCTTAAATAAGTAATTTATATACTAATTCGTAGAAAGTTAAATAGATTTGCGGTTAAAGTGTTAAATTCATCTGAAACTTTTTAATTATCTCTTCATTAGAAGTATTAAATTTGATTTTGCATTGTTGATTTTACTTTTATTAATACTAAACAAATTCCCTTTCATAAATACGTTCATATTCTGTAAGAGCACATAAATAACTTCAAAAAGTCTAAAACATTCAACAAATTGTTGAACATGCTTCGAGGATATATGTATATATAGCACAAACGTACGAGTACTAATGATAATGCAATGAAATTATTTGTAAACCAAATAAAAACAAACAGCATCAAAAAACAAAACTTCACTTAAGGAATTCAAAAATTATTATTACTAGGAAGAGAAGCTTAAATTCAAAAGGAAACCATAAATGTTTTTTTCCTAAGATGTTCGTTCTTATACTAATGCGGAATAAAGAAAGGGAAATAAAGAGATGAGATAGAAAATAAGGAAATTATTTAAAGTAATGTGGAAATAACAACACTACAAGGATGCCATAATAATAGAATCTATTGTTGCAGTGCCACAATGCTATTACTAGAACTGAGCTATGATGACTACATAGCATTAGTGTGTGTGTACGCTGACGGTGATGATGTTGGCGTTGAGATGGAAAGAAAATGTTATGAATGAAAATATTACTAGGGAAATCCTAATGAGATTTAGAAGCTCTACGAAGGCGTAGGATTATGCAGTTGTATTTTATAAAACGAACTACGTACAAATTTCACGAATATTACCAAAGGACTTCGAAGTTGACTCGTACCGACAAACTCACATATAGAAATTTATATTCATACGTACATACATATATAAAGTGTAAGTTTGGCAGCAGCAGAATCAGTAGTGCCAACTATGCAGCTGGGTGTCATCCGTATTTTGTCATCAAATTTGAATGAAGCATGTTTTGTTGTATTTGTACGAATATTGTAGTTGTAAGGTTTATATTTCTTGGTGTCTGTTGCTTTTTTTTGGCTGCCTTCAACAAAATTTTACGTATGCATTAAAAACGTGCTGTTCCTTGCAGATGAGACTGTTATGGTATGTGACTGCTAACGCAGCATAAAATTGCCAGGAATTCTTTATTTTTTATGGTTTAAGAAAGCAAAAAAGCCAAAATAAAAAAGGTAATTCCAACTTGAGTCTCCATTGCTTAAGAAAAAAATTGAACAAAATTCTACGTATTAATTTTTTTTATTTTTCCACACTAAAGTTGCGTGTATTTTTCATGTTAAAAGTCAACTGGAATAGATGTGTTTAACATCAATTCTTTTCAACGTACAATTTTTTGTTTTAGTTTTTGTATTCTGATTTTCAAATAGAACAACTGTCGTTATCACGTTCTATCAAAAATAAAAATGAAAGAAAGAGAGAATAAAGAAAAATAAAACTTTAGAAGAAATAATATGACCAAGGAGAGATGAAAACTATAAGTTTTACTGATAAGGAAAAAGCCAACTACCATCCAGAAACCAGGTACACGTTCTGTCTCTTACAAAAACGCAAAAACACAGCAACAAAACAATTGTTAAAGTGCATTATAGTTAAATATGTTTAAAAGCCATTAAATGCATATTTGCTTTTTATTGCGCTTTTTCTATTTTATGTTTCAAGGTGTTGTTGTCCTTAAAAGGGGTAGTAAAATAATATTTAATTGTGGGTAAATGTCTGATATTTTATAATAAAATATAGCTCAGAAGTTTATAGTGTCAGTTTTTTTTTCATTTTTCGATTAATCTATTCCGAATTGTTTTATTTGCTAATGCAAAAGTTGAAATGAAAACGAATAGGGTCAAGCTTATAGCAAAAGATTTGCATACCGAACATTTTTCAGTTGCGAGTATTCACAATTTTTATGTTACTTAACATTATATTAAAAAGTTTATAATGAAACTAAAAAAATAGAATTTGCGGGGTAAAAACTCTATGATTTAAAAAATCCCAAAGTTTTCGACTACTATTTCTTCAATCTTTTTTCCTTATTTTTCTTTAAGTATTTTTTTGATTGCTTAGTTGTATGCGATTGCTATATCTATTAATACTTAACTAAGATCCGTCAATAAGACATACCGTCAATATGTTAACCTTAAGATTAATGTCACTTTTTTCGCTTGATTTTACTGCGAACTATTAATAAAATGTTCTTTATTTTACACAGTGAGGTAAAATCAGATTATTGGATATTATTTTGGCATTTCGAATCTACTGGTCCGACCGAAACAAAATTTACAATAGCCAAAGCTAAGGATTATTTGAGTTTTAACAAATGGTTCGAGTTTTAGGACTGTCAAATTAGGACCTAATATTTCTTTTGAATAAAAAGTTAAGTATTAAAGATTAATATTATCCGGGCTCTACATACTTAATATCATGTTTCTAGGTTCAATATTGTATCAAAAAGTACCTTTTTAAGAACAAAATAGTACCTACCAAAAAGACCCCTTTTATGGGTTCTCACGTTATCCGGGCTCTACATTCTTAATATTTTGTTTCTAGAAATTTCAAAAAGTAACTCTAAAAGAACAAAAAGTACCAAAGAGTCCCTTTTTATGGATTTCCACTTAATACGGGCTCTACATACTTACTTAATTTCATGTTTCTAGTCATTAACAACACAATAATGCAGCTCTTGCTCTGCTTTGCTTTTATAAACAAACAAGTACAACAACAAAATTTACCGAATGATCAATCCAAATTTGCTATCAGGTATTTGGGGACTTCTGAAAATTGATTTCAACATACATACGGACAGACAGACGGACATGACCAAATCGACTTCGCCATCTATAAGAATACAGAATATATATATTTAATAGGGTCAGGAAATTATATTATAAAATTTAAAAGAAATGACTTCTCACGAAGGTGAAGGGTATAAAATGATCGGAAAGCGCGGTTGCAAAAGTAGAGTTATTTGACATGAAATCCCTCAATTTAAGGCTTTTGAAGTGCAAAAACGAACTCTAAAGTACTAAGCATTGTACCAAAACACGACTGATTTAAAATTTAAGTAGAACTATCTCAACCTAAATAAACATGTTTTATTTGAAGTTATTTTCTATATGTCGATAACATAATAACATTTATTCAACAACAAAGCAGCAAGAATTGTGATACACATACTCAGTAAAGAAAAAAAAACACTTTAACGATTTATAAATTTTTTTTATATATTTTTTTAAACATACATAAGTATCTATGTACTATATATGCAAAGTATGATTCTCGGCAATAGTATCACATCGTTTTAAACTAAGTGTATTGAACGTGATTTGTTTACCAAAGATTTCCCTACTAGAACTAAAGTGACAATATCTTATTGAAAGAAATAATGAAAAAAAAACTGCAAAAAACTTTAGCAGTTCTTTTAAGCACATGAATCTTTAGACATCTATAAACGTACTAAAAAAACCTATAAATATAAAAACGTCTATAATAAGACTTGGACTAAGGTGACAATTTTATAATAAAATCAAACGAAAATTTTGAAATATAAAAGGAAATTGTGGTTGGCAATAGATAGTGGATGTTAATGATACTTTTTTTAAACCACTTGTTGTAATCATTTATTATAAAACTATTTACATGATTTATCTATTCTATATTCTTTTCTTTATAGGTCCTGCCTTTTGGGGTTTAATTAATCCCGAATGGTCTTTGTGTAATAAAGGACGAAGACAATCACCAGTTAATTTAGAACCTCAACGTTTATTATTTGATCCTAATTTAAGAACTTTACATATAGATAAACATAGAGTAAGTAATATCCAACACATATTATACATATTTTTAATTAAAAGCTAATTAACAACAAATATTTTAATTACAGATAAGTGGTTTAATCACCAACACAGGTCATAGTATTATATTCACAGCAGGCAATGATACGGTTGCCAATTATGATGGCATGCAAATGCCTGTCAATATTACAGGAGGCCCATTATCGTATCGCTATAGATTTCATGAGATACACATACACTATGGCCTACACGATCAATTTGGTTCAGAGCATAGTGTGGATGGTTATACATTTCCCGCTGAGGTAAGTTATTGCAACTTAATATATAGTTAATTCTTCCTTGTCTCATATTGCTTCTGTAGAAAGCAAATCAATATTTACTTGTTATATATAATTTTATTTTCATCTTTTTATACTTTCTTTGTCGTGTTTTTGGGAATTTCATTTTAATAAAACAAAGCAATAAAATAATTTGTTTATACATAAGTATTCGTAATAATGTTATACATTATAAATATATGTATATTTACACACACTTTCATTTATAGGGTTATGGAATTTATATACAGTAGTGGGCAAGTTGTTACACAAATTTCTAAAAGATTACCAAGAAGATTTTGGGTACGGATTTTTATAATTTGATCTATTTCAGTTGTGGTTCAGTCATCGTGTAAATAACCAGAACAGTAATCTGTACATTATAGTTAGATGGATTTAATAAATACTATTTAAATTTAAAATATTTGTTATATTTAATCAATGTCGATGTAAATAACATACATATGTTCTTTTATATCCGTTTTTCTTTAAATTAAGTCAAAACAATGTGCATAAACTAGTTTTCTACTCTTTTGTTTTTCTCTCTCGCGTGACCTGGTTTTACCCTACCAGTTTCATATGACTTTGACTTTATTTTCATAGTAAATGTCATTACACAAGAATACAAATGAAAGAAAAATAAAGGGAAAAAACAGAAACATAGAACAAGATTTGAAGTACATATAGATTGGTTAGACGTGTTGGTTGTTGATTTTATATATGATGTTGTGCTTTTTTTCCTTTCTTTTTTCATTTGAACATTATGACAGTTGCTGTCGTCGAAGCTTCCCTTTTGTTGTCAGTTTTTTCATTCGTTGTTTCGACTGCTGTCATTTGAACATATTTTGTTAGAGATTTCTCTAGGTTAAATATTTATTTAGACAAACGAGCGGAAGTATATTTGATCAGTAGCAGAAACAAAAACAATCATTTAAATCGTTACAAATGTTGAGTGATTTATTTACACAATTTTCTTGCCACACAGTTTTGTACACACTTATATTTGTATGTAGTACTTATGTAAACAAATATGAAGACACTTTATTATTTTCCTAAAAAAATTTTCATTTACTTTCATTTTTATTTGATTTCTTTGTTAGAAGGTTTATTTTTTTATATTTTTGTTCATTAATTGTTTACAACTGTTTGTAAAAAGAAGTCATTAAATTTTGCTAGTAAATACTAGGGCGTATGAGTAATATTTACAATGATTTATTTATATGTTAATCATGCGTTGGATTTTTTTTTTATAAATGGAACATGAAAGAAAAACTTTACTTTGTATGATTTCTTTTTTATATTGAGTTAAAATATATTTTTTTAGAGAAAATATATTAAATTTTATAAAAAAAATATATATTTTTTTTAAATATATTTTATTTACTTGAATAAAAAATTTTTTATTAAGTTCATAAAAACTAGCTTTAATATATTAACTATAATTTCGGAAGCTTTATTCCAGTGTTTTAAAATTTTGTCTTTAATAAACTTATAAGTTCCAAATTATTAAAAATTTCGCTCTATTAAAGAAATTTAAAACCAATTAGTAATCTATACAAAGATATATTTTTTTGTAAATAATTTACCCGTATACTTTCATATGAATAAACACTAAAGATATTTAGAATATTTATTCATTTACAAACACTTTAAAGTGAAAATTCAGAAAAAATCGCTACACCTGCATGTTTTGCGGTGCTTTAATTTAAACCACAAAAACCAACTAAAATAACCACGAAAATCATGCTAAAATGAGTAACAAACGCAATTACATACAAATACAAAATTTCTCACAGACACATTTATCCAAAATATTTTCCAAACAAACAAAAAAAATAATAATAGAATCTGGTAAAATATTTTATAATTGTTATACCCCCGACTCTTGGTATTGACATAATAATATTGGATTTGAAAAAATACACAAATGTTTGTTTTTCTTCATTGCAGAATGGGTTGAAATATTTATACTTAAGCATGACTACAACAAGCAAATACAAACACAAACATGTTAAGACATGCCTGTGAGAAAGGGCAAAGTACACAAGAGAAAAGTATTTCCAGGATATTATTAGCAAACGGAATTATGTCTAGCAATCTTGTAAGCAGGATTAATTAAAATTACCAATTAAGAATTCATTAAATTAGATAAAAAATTTGTAGTAAAGATGGAACGACAGATACGTAAACAAACACTTAGACTGTAGCGTAAGACCAACTTAAGGATTGAGTTGAGTTAAAGAAGAGTAAGTACAGATAGCATAGTCGATTAGGCTATGTCCGCATATCCGTTGAAATCAACTTTTTTTAAGACCCCAGATATCTGCAGGATCCAAAACTTCAATAATTCTGTCAGGCATGCCTTCGAGAAGTTTTCTATTTAAAATAACAAAATTTGTTTCCTAATTAACGAAGATAAGACAAGCATCTAAACATTAACAAGATAATGTAAAACCTTATAAAATTATTTATACTCACTCCTCAAAACAATTAAAAAGCTTAGAGTAAATGTTTAAATACCAAATCCAGGGTATAATAGGAAAATTAACACAAAAACATACAAAGCAACAAAAAATTGTTATACTTACTTTAATTTCTAACGTTCTTTGGCAACAAATAACAATGTCATGTCTGTTGCTAATGTTTCTATTACAAGTTAAAAAGGATACAAATGAGTAAATGAGTAAATTTCATATAAAAGTGTTTAAATGTTTTGTTTGTCTGTTTGTTTGTATGGCAATATGTCTGTCCTTTTGGCTGAATAACGTTTTCTGTCTGTAATCGTAAGAGAGTCTGTGTTTGTGTGTAAAAATATTTGTTGAATCTGGTATTTGTATGAGTGTGTGTGTATTTGTTTGTTTTCACAATCTTTATTCTCAACTCTTGTTCAATGGCCTAGAGGCTATTTAATATTCTATTTAACGTTTTTACTTTTTTCGTGTTTCTTTTTTGCAATCTAATTTGGCTCACATTTCATTCTTATGTTTATATTTTTATTTTCTTTTTTTTTTTTTGCAATGAAACTTTTCTTATTTTTATTATGTTTAATAGTGGGAAAGTTTCCTATATAACACCGATTCATTTCAAATATGGACATTTTAAGATATTATATTTTATATATATATACATAAATGAATAAAACGAAGTACTTTCAAAACACTTATCACTACTTTAAAAGTAGCTCTAAGTGAATTTTTTTACCTTCTATAGAAGTAATGATTAATGGTTGAAATTAAAATAATACTATTTTTTGTATGTATTTTTCTTGCATTCTTAAACTTTTATAAGTTAAGAAATTTATTTTTTGTCTTTTATATTTAATGTGTTGAAGTCAAATTAGTTTATATAAAACTACAATTTCACATCCAAATAACTCCAAAGAAAAGACATAAAAATTACACCTTGAGAATGATTTCTGAAGTAGTGAATTTGAAATCAAATAAAAAGGACATGCCTCCTATTACAAGCCATTGTTAAAATTATCGCTTCTTCAGGTTTTTTGAGCACCTCCTTAAAGTGAATTCTACTTCTTTTTTGCTTCTTTGGAAGTTCTTTTTTTGCTGTGTTTTAGTAGATGTTTCTGGCTGTAATGCATGTATTTAATCTGGAAATTAATTAATTAATCTGACATTTACAGGGAAGACATTGGGCATTGAAAGTGTCAGCCGTATTGAAGTGTCAACAGTGAGAAATATTAAATTGTTTGTCAATATTGAGTTTCTTGTGGAAAAGATAATTTTGAAGAAAAAAGAAATAATTGATATCAAAATGCGAACTATTAAAAAATCCGATAAAAATTGTAATTAAGCATCTAAATAATTTGAAAATTAGTAAGTTAGTTTCAGTTTTTATAAATTCTTTATCGATTAACATGCATTCCTTTTTTGGTGAGACTTGTATATCGTTCCACATACTTCCCTTATTTATATTTTCGGGATTTCCTCTAGAACGTAACATTGCCTTTATACATATTTGATTGGGGTTAAATAGCAGCAGTTGTTGTTTCACAACATAGTTTTACAACAGAACAAAAATAACAATAGCATAAAAAAATCTTTCTCATAATAGTTGTAACAAATTAGAATTTCAATTAAATTCCCAGTGCTTTTTCTCTTTTTATATACACATTTATACTTGCCAAGAATAACAGTGAGAAAAAAGTGAAATTTTTACTTACAAAATGTTGACAATAATATGACGTTATAGATGACACTATTCAGCAAATTAAACTATGTCTCAACTAGTTGTGATATTGCTCTTCTTTTGCTTAAATGTTTTTCTTATTTTAATTATTACTTTTAAACATAAATTTTATGTAAAATGTTGTCTTGCATGCATTCATCTACCACCACCTACATACAAACAAAACTAGTACATGATTTAAAGTCATGCATATAAATTGCCTCAAGCTCCACCGCAAACAAATGGCGCGCCATTTTTTGAAGTCCTTTTTGAGTATGCAATGATGATGGTGACAACCAGTGAAGGCAAAGAGTATTATTATACAATCTATAAATGAATTATAATCAAATAATTTTGAAAAAAAATTTCAATAAAATTTTTAATTAAAAATTTAATTAAATAATTTTATTAATTAATACTTTTATATTTTTCTTTTATTATATGTGAATAAAATAATTAACAAATCTTTTATATAACTGTTTCGCGGTCTACAACAAACTTTTGGTTTTAATATAGTTTTAGAGTTTATCTAGTCGTTGTTTAAATGTTAGTCTAAGGGTTTTTGTATGTAAAGTATGTATAACTACTAGACATAGTAGTGGTTAAATGCTTGGCTGTACTCTCTATATTTTAGTTTTGAAATATTTTTTGTCGAGCTATTTCTTTTCCAACAATTGCCATTATGGCTTTCCTATTGTTTTCGCGCTAAAATATGTTTTTTTTTTGTCTGCTATGATTTTGTATGTCATTTTATGGCCCTGTGTCTATGTGCTGTGATAGAAGTAGAATATAGTCTAAAGATACAAAAAAATTATGTCATTTTTCAAAATTTTGCAATTGTCATATGACAAATAGCAGAGGAAATGTTATAAATTAAACCATTTTACTCGTTTTCTCTAGCTGTGCCGTTGAGTTATTAAGAATTGTGACAATTTAAGCTCTAAAGTGGTAAGATATTAAATGGGGTGATATTAGATATTTGGATAATTTGAAAATTATAAATTTGTCATTATTAAATAGATAAATAATCATAGTTCGTTTAAAATTATGTTGCACACAAAAGAATGATATGACATTATGATATCATGTGAATAGTCTTTGAGAGAGACTTTTTTCATGATAATTAAATTTTATTGAAAATTTTATTTATAATTTTATGTGAAAAGCTTATGAAATGTCACGTATATTAATATACATAACATCACTTCAAATGCAAATGGCCTTAACTAACCACAAAAATTAAAATCGATTGCATCAAAACAAATTTCTGGACTCCTTCGGCCAAAATTAGCAATTTTATTGACAAAAAACAAATAACCCTATCTACAAAAAGATTTAAATATTAAATGTAAAAAGTCCAATTAATCAATACAAATGGATAGTATATACGCCATTGTCAACTATAATAACAACTGATATGTTTCACATTTTAACAATGTGTTTATTTACTAAAAATTAATCGTGTTGATAGAAACAAACTTTTCATTTTAAATAGAAAATAGATATGTTTTACTTCATAACTAAAAAGTTAGCATTAAATCGGCTAGAAAATAAAGTTTGAAAGATTTAAATAAAATACTTAAAAATGTATCATTGACAAGTTTTGAAAATTGTTTTGAATTAAAATAAAATTTTAGATTTCGGTTAGAACAGCAGAAGCTTTTTATTTGGAATCACAATAACATACATGAGAGTGTCCCGTAGACCACTTTTTAAGAGGAATACCTCTAAAACGATTCGTTTTAAAATACCAAATACGAGAAATTCAAAAAAACCAATTCCAATTTATTGAAAATCTTGATCTCATTATAATATGTTGAAAAACATTTTTCTGTAATCTTATCGAATTGTATGTCCAAAAATTCAGTAATTTCGAGCTTATCTTGGGAAAAATAATAATTTCCAGTCCGCAAAACAACTTTTATTGTATTATAAGGGGCACATAGTTAGTTAGTTTGAAGTGAGGATGTATATACATCAAATCCTATGAAATACACCTAGGACTCTGTCGAGTAAGTTGTGCGCTACTTAACCAGTGCCTCATGTAGGAATCGAACACACCACATCCGGTCTAACATTGAATTAAAAAAAATTCTAAAAAAATCTGAAATGAACTAAACCAAATACCAACCCATTTTTTAAATATTTAAAATGTATGAGCAAAAAAATGCGACAATTTTGACACTCATTTCGATAAAAAGCGAAAATATATTCCTCTTCAACTAACTATCATCATATTGTGGACCAAAAAAATTCTACAAAAATTTTAAAATTATTTTTTGCCGTAATCAGCTCAAATTTATGGAATTATTAAATACCCATTTCAAAAAAAATTAAATATGTATTTTTGAAAAAGTTCACTGACGTCAGGATTTTCAATCAATCATTCCAAAAAAAAATATTTTTAATTTTTCTCGTGTTCAGTACATACGCATCGATTGAGAGGTATTCACTCCTACATGAAATTCTTAAAAAGGCTGTTCCTCGGGACTCTCTAATATACACGTTTATTTTTACATTTCAGAATGAACATAAAAAACACTTATAGTTTTTTTATTTGAAGCTCATAATTTTAAACAAAATTATGAGTTCCAAAGACCTTTTCAGAGGGTTAGGTGAAATTGTGGCTTCGTCTTTCCACAAATTTTATCCAATTATTTTAAAAAATTTTGCACAAACTAAAGTGATGTAGGGTATAAATATTTAAAATCAAAATAATACATAATTTAAATTTAATAGTAAAATATGTATATTTATTGCAATCACTTGGAAAATGCATTATATATTTAAAAATTTCCATTTATTTTTAAAATAAATATTTCTACGAAAATAATAATAATTTTTCTTGTAAGATAGACCATAAAAATTATGATGAATAAAATATTTTTATGTAAACTGCTATGCAGATTTTCTATTTAAACATTATTTCCATATCCTTCCTGTTGAAAGTCTTTCTAGTAAACAATAAAAATTATGGTACAACTAACCGTACACATTTTTTAATCTTATCGATATATAGATTGGTAAAAGGAAACAATCAAACAAATAAGTAGGTGACCCGAACAATGCACTTTTTCATTTTAAATGAAACACATACATATACATAAATAACATATATACACTGGACCTACAAATAAGGACTTTTACATATACATACGTATATGTTTATTAATATTCAAAACATAAACGTAGCCATAGGTGCAAACATAATCGAAAAATACATATATGTAAATAATACACATTTGTAAGGGTTAGAAATAATTCGTATTTTTAGTTTAGCCTGATTAGGCATGACGTCATGACGATTTGAGAATCGAATGGGCTGATATGTACTCAGCAAATATATACTTACATTAATATGCTTAAATTTAATTACACAATAGAAAATAAAATTTCAGGAATAAAATGTAAGTTATTTGTAAGTCATTACTAGACACCTTTTAAAGAATACATGCGGTATGTTGTAGTCATAGAAAAGTAAGTTCTTAAGTAAGTACTGTTTTTGTTGGGTATGTATGTGTAGTTCAAGTCTTTAAAAGTATTTAGTATATAAATAACTTGTGTATTAAACATTCATCGATTATTCGCAAATTTTTTATTCGAATCATACACTTGTTATCATACAAAAATTTAAACATTCTTACGTATACACATAATAATTTTACTTTAGATTCTGTTTCCTTCTGTTATTTCTGTTGTATTTGCAGTTGTTCTTGTTATTTTTGGTATTTTTGTTGTTATGGATTTTGTAATTCTGTTGCAAGTTTCTTTTTCTATTATAGCTACTATTCTTTTTACTGTTTTTGTTCATATTCCCAAAATATTACACAAATAGTTACGTGTTTGCATACATATGTATAGTATGTAAACCAAAACTTTACTCTTTGGTTTTATTACTAATTTGCATGTGTGTTGACATTAGGATAGTCCAGGTAATACACCTTCTTATTAAAGTTACGTGGTAAAAAATCCAAATCTTACTGTTTAAAATACCCTTGCAGATGTACCCATTACTTAAGAATTATTTTTGGATTGGTTTTCGCCAAATCAAGGTATATTTTAATAGATTTTAACAAGGATATTTTCTCATTAAGGATTGTTTCTCTATTGACATTGAACCTACCTAATGTATATGCTAAATTACACACATGTATGCATTTGTGGATGTAAAGCATACATAATAGTTTGTGGTAGTTATTTGTCTGCATTTTGTTGATAGTTGGGATTATATTGTGTAAAATTTATGCCAAACAAGTATTGGTTCTATGTCCACATAAGTGTTTTTTGTTACTGTTTTTTCTCTCGATAGTCCTTCTGTTGTGGATGCAACACAATCTGTATGTAGTTGTTATTGTGTTGTTTGTACAAAGGTATAAACTGCAAAAGTGTATTTAGATAAAAGAAGTATGTTGGTGCATTGAATATGAGTGTAAAATAGGAATATCGAAATAAAATTACCAGTGTTAATTAAATATTAGTGGTAGAGTCCTTCTTATTTAGGGACATTTAATTGCTATTTATTTCTTTTTAATTTTATTACTCATAATTTTTAGAGGTATCTATGAAAATTCAAAATATTTAATAAGAAATATGAAAATGTAGTTCATGTCATAGGATAACCGGAGAATTAATTTAGAATGAATGACGTTTATCTGAGCATTTTTAAATCAATTTGATAACCACCGTCCTTCCTGCGTCCCTGTAATTTAATAAAAGTGTATTTTTTTTAGTAAAAATTCGGAATATTAGTGAGAAAATATATATTTTAAGTACAACATTGGATTTATAGTAAAGCATCGAATTTTTGTTAAGATTAAATTTTTAGTAACTTTTAGTGACAATTCGAATTTTAGTGAAAATTTGGATTTTGAGTCATATTTTCGATTTTCCATAAAACTTTGTACTTTTAATGAAAAATTGGAATTTTAGTGAAAACATTTTTTTTCGTAAAAACTTGAATTTTAAGTAAAAAATTTGATTTTATAAATTTCTCATTAAACGACACACATTCGGACAGACAGACGGACATGGCTAAATCGACTCCGTTATCTATTATGATACCGGATTATATATAATTTTTAAATCGATAGTAGCGGTGTAGGATATTAATAGGTCATATAGTAAAATCGTATTTCTTATAAAAATTAAAATTTTTGTAAAAATTTTGATAATTTCTGATTTTGTAAGAAAAAATATTAAAAATTTAATAAAATGAACTTAAGGTGTCATGTTATACAGATTGATCGACTTTACTAGTTTTCCAATTTATTTACCTTACCAAATTAAAACGACATTGCTTACATATTCATTTTTATTTATTCATTTCCAAAAGTCTTAGCCACTTTAAATTTTTGGAATACTTATTACAAAACAAGTGTCTGCAGATAAAACCCAAAACTTTCAACTTTTCAAAATATTCTTTAAAAAATACTTTCTTCCGTTGGAATTCATATTTTATTGTTGTATTTTACTTTTATTTCTACAACTGGTTCTCATTGCTGCTATTGTTGTTTGCTGTTGTTCTTAACAAATAAACAAGATTATTTAAAATTTCCTCGTTAGTCTGACATTGTATCTGTGTATCGACACAAAAACAGAAAAAACATACAACTGCAAAAGCAACATTTATACAACCAATATTAAAAACTTTTTACACATGTACAGACCGATATTAAGATATTATTTGGATTTATACTTCAACATAATGTCAATATAAATTAAAACATCTTATGCAGTAAAACAGCAATACACACAAGACAAGGGTGAATAAAAAAGGATTTATTCATTTGTAAGGGCTTAAACATGTTGCAAGTAAATTTGGCAACAGCAACAACAAAAACAATAATAACAATAAATATACATTACAGGTTGCAAGTAAAAATAAAATCGATTTCATTTTTACTTTCTTCATTTTACTTTAATTTACAGATACAAATATTTGGTTATAATTCTCAATTATACAACAATTTTTCGGATGCATTAAATAGAGCTCAGGGCATTGTTGGTGTTTCGATACTATTGCAGGTAATTAAAATGTCACTATTTAAAACATTAAAAATTAAGTAAGAAATATTTATACCAATTTTTTACTATACATATGAAAGTATGTACTTACAAACATATAAATCTGTAACTACAATATTTTTCTGTTCTCTTTTGTTCAGTTGGGTGACTTATCGAATCCCGAATTACGTATGTTAACCGACTCTTTGGATCGCATACGTTATGGTGGAGATGAAGCATTTGTTAAACGTTTATCCATACGTGGCTTATTACCGGACACTGATCACTATATGACGTATGATGGTTCAACAACGGCACCCGCCTGTCATGAAACTGTTACATGGGTGGTTTTAAATAAACCAATTTATATTACAAAGCAACAGGTGAGTTTTTTTTTTGTCCAGACTATGTAATAATACACAAAAATAAATATTTATTTATTCATACACTGTCAGCTTGACGTAAAAAGAAAAGCAAACAAAAGCTATTTGCGTGTGTGTGTATAAAAGTATTTGTTTTAATAAATTAAAACCTTAAAGGATTTTACAATCATTACCTTGGGTAGTTGTGTTAGTTTAGTTTGTTGTACAACTAACAAAACACTCCTTAAAAAAAGAAACATGTAAATAGAAATAAGTCAAACTATTTAGTACATTGTGTATTTACCTTGTAGGTTCATAAATTGATAAGTTTATAAAATGTTAATATATGCAAGATGTGGTGGCCTTTAAAAACTGAATTGAAATATTTTCGAATTCAAAATATTTCTTAATAATGTTTTTAACAAAGTCTTAAGAGAAATACATGTCAAAGATCAAAGAATCTGAACAAGAACATCTTCATCTCATCAGTTTTTCAAGATTTCAAGTTTACTATCGTTTGAAACATTATAATAGTGCGAAGACATCTTTATTTAAGTTTTTGCTGGGTACTTATTGAATGATTTAAAAATCTCTTACATTTACTTAAGTCCATTGGATCTTTAACAGTAAAATAAAGAAAAATTAATTTATTATATTAATACAGTTTTAAGCATTAGTTTAGGATATCTCGAAAAAAGTAAGAGAGGTGGAGCAAAGACTAAAACTTTATTTTAAAGTCGTCAAATAGAAATATAAAAACCTTTGTTTGTGGGGGTTTCAAACTTTAGGAGACGTATCTCAAATACAAGATGTGATAGAGAAATTCAGCATTGGATTCAATATTTTAAGGTGTATACTTTGAACTTGGGCTTTGAGTTGCGACTTTTATAAATTTTGGTTAGCCTGAATAATCAATGGACTAGCTCAAAAAGTATTCAGTTGACCTAATATTAAAAAAATCAATTGAACTACTTTATACAATAGCCTATACTTCACAGAATCCATATGATATTCAATAGATTTTATTTATGAGTACTATGTAATGAGTAATGAGTGGTCGTTATCAATAACATTAATTTATAATGTTTTTTAAATAGGATTTGTAGTCAATTATATATAGTCTACTTCTAATAAGTAATTAGTTTGTGGTTCTAATCCTATTCGATGTTAAAAGTTATTTTTTGTAGCGTTATAAAATAACTTTTTAATGGAGCTTTAAATGAGAGAATATACTTATAAATATAAAAAAACTATAAATTACTGTTTTTAAATCCACAAAAGCAAGGTAAGCACATATGTAACCAGTTATTATTTGGTCATCGTCGAACAGAAATAAGTAGTTATTCACCCAAAAAGTGAAAGTTCTTACTTTAGAGAGTAGAGTAGCCCATAAAATATACTAAAGACTATTGAATGGACTACCCTATAAATTAGTCAATAGATGATTTTATAGAGTAGTAAATATATTAGTCCTTAGACTTCGCAGACTCCTCATCTCAAATTCTTTGAATTAATTTTCATATAATTTAAATGATTACATTAGAACTGATATTATCTTATGGCTAGGTTCATAGAATAGTGGACTGACTGTTTGATACAATAGTCAATAAACTATTTAATAGAATAAAACTATGAATAGTTAATAGAGAAGTTTTTAAAATGATCAATTGACTTCTCCATATAATAGTCAATAAAATTACCTAAAAACTATCGAAAAAATTAAGATTTTGGTTCCTTTTTCTTCAACTGATATACTGATGTATAAAAGTTAAAAAAAAAAAAAAAACTGAAATGAGAATATAACCTACAGTCTACCCCAATTTACGTATTAATAAAAAATTTTACTTTTAAGCTACTTATTAATTACACCACTTACATAAATGTATGTTGACGTGTTGAAGCATTTGTTTTGTCGCCCTGGAAAGTATTTCTTTTTGTTGTTGCTCTAAGTTATGTATTATTGTTCCTGTTAATATCTTGATGTCATTTATTGCTTTACATTATTTATTATTTCATTCATTCTCATATGTATGAATGTTTTCATTTCTGTTGTTTGGCAACCTTTTTGCACTGTCATCTTAACCCAAGCACTCAAGTGCAAAAACAAAAAAACAAAAGTCTGTGTATAGAAACTTCTGTGATTCATTGTATGACTTTGTCGTTTATTTTTCCTATTTTTACTTTTTATTTCTAAGTAAATTTTCCACAATCTATTGTATTCTTTTTTTGTTTTGTGTTTGTTTTTGTTGTTGTTGTTTAACTTTTTACATGAAAACCATGTTGTTCTGGCGATTTCTTCTTTTTTTCTTCGTAGTATTCATAAGTGGGTGTGTTTAACTTTTTGCTGCCAACTGATTATGTATGCTTAGACAAGCAAACATTGAAAGGTTTGCCGCAAGTTTTTTTTGTTATTTTTCTATTAATACTAATTCATTTATGGTTTCCATGAATTGACAGTCATGTTTTTGTAATAAGTAATACTTGAAAAAGAAACACATTAAACCGTTAGAAGAATCTGTTTTCTTTTTAATAAATATTTTCTTAGCTAATTAAATTTAGCTAAGCAGTAACAGAAATAATTGGAGCAGCGTTTAATTGAATAATTAAAGATGAATTTGTGATAATGAGTTTTTACAAGAATACCAATAAACTGTTAAGGAATTTATTCATAAGTCATTTATGTAAAAACTCTAAGACTGGTCGAAATTAAGAAGGTAAAACTTTGCTGAACCTAAACTCGTGTATAAACACTACATTTTAATGAAGTGAGAGTCAGTGACAATTAAAACAAAAATCACTGATATATACCACACTGGCCCTAAATAGATGTTCCCGATCTACTTGTAATATCTATTTAATAACTTAAACTCCTTATATCAACCACTTCATTTATTAGTTATTATTCTCTAAACTTAAATAATAAATATTTAATAAAATTCTTATACTAATTTAAAATTGAAAGTTAATGTCCTTTAAAAGCTAACAAATTAATTTCAATGACATGTTCAAATTTATCTATACAAAGTTTAATCGTTAAACAATTTTACGCTCAATAAACTTAAACTCCATTATACATTTCTAAATAAACACTAAAATCTATGATGATAAACATACACACACTCAGATACTTACACATTTTTGAACAAATAGCAGATTCTAAAGCATTAAATATATATTAAAAAAAAATATATATATATATATAAATACAAAATGTACTTGTTGTCTGAAAGTATTAAACCAATAAATAAGAAAATAATAGTAGTAAACTAAATGCCCTGCAGTTCAGTGAGACTTTCCCGAAGTAACTGATTCAAACTGCACGTTTTCTAAAAAAACAAGTGATTTACCATAATTACATAACAAAGGGAAAATTGATTTTGCGAAAGATCACTTCTATTGAACTTTCTATGACTTATGTCTTCTATTTAGATTCTATTAAAAATTACATGTTTAATAAAATTACAGTTTTAAAGGGATATATTGACTTGATTTACAAACTACCGGGTAATTGTAGATTAAACACTATACACTTCTGTACAAAGTGTAGATGACGATGATGTTGATGATGATGGCAGCCAACAAGATAAACCCAGTATGATGTATAGAGGATACTTAATTGAAGGAAGTGTAGTAGTCAACAACACTTAATCTACTTAAACTGTTTATCAATTGATTTTTTGAAGAGACAATATTTTATAGAAAAACGCTATTTGATATTTATTTATTTCTTTGTAAGCAAGTTGCTATAGTCAACCTAATACTCAAGAGAATTTTAACACAGAATAGAAATAGAAAAAAATATATAACTAAGTACAGCAAAAAAGAAAATATGTTTAAAAATAAAAAACTAATAACAATGTATGTTGGGAGTATTTTTATACCCTACATCACGATTGTGGGAAGAGTATTATGTGTTTATGATATTGTCACTTTTCACCTTTTTAAAAAATTCTAAAAATATTTGTTATGATATTTTATAAAATGCCGTGGTTATAGCGATTGGACTTCGGGAGTCGGGCGAGGCCGACCATATAATTCCCTACAACTTTTATAAAAATAAGATCTGAATTTGTTTTCATAATAAATCATTTAAGTTAAATTGTACCTTGCCTCTGATATACTAAAGCCATTTATTGTTTAATAAATTTGTGGATATTTAAGTCAAATTTTGTAGTTTTTATAGGGGCTAGGGTCAAATGAGAAACAATAATTATACAATTTATGAGGGTCATCATGAAACCCTATAGGGTCAAATGGGATCCTATAATTATACAATTTATGAGGTTCATTAAGGCTTGTTTAAAACTTGATTTTGCAGCTTTTTTAAGATATACGTGTAAATTAAGAATAATTATGAACTTAAACTTAAATAATACTTTAAAAAAACTAAACGTTTTAAATAAATCGATATAGCCTTTAAATGAAACTAAAACAAAATATGTTTCAATTATATTCTATGATTTTTACTTCAATTTGTTTTTGTGTGTTAGTAAATGCATACATTATTATAATATACTAGTTGGTAATGATTATATAAAGTAATTCATAATTCAGAAATATTTTAAAGCTTCAATTACTTTAAATTTAATCATTATTTCCAAACCTGAAGTTTACGAATACACCCCCTAAAAATTGCTTACTTTATAAAGTCACCCATTAAAATTTTTATTTGTAAATTTATATGTATGTTAACATTCTTAAATATTTACAATTTCCCTTTTTATTTTAATGAAAATTTTAATCATTGTCTACTTTCATTTTTGTAATCAAGTCTCACACATCGGTTGTGTTACCAGGTCACTTGTTACAAGTCATATGCACATGATCCCATTCATTCACATGATGTTGAAGCTGTTTAATTGCTTTTTAATAATGTGACTTTACGCATATACAATACTGTGTATATGTGGAACGCCTGCTTTTCAATTTTCGTATACAAACTCACACAACAAAAACACCAAACGTGGACGGGAAGTATGTATGTATGTTCATTTAATGGTCAGAACAGAATATACTCTTTCTGCTTTATAGAGTTTAAGTTTTTATTGTAACAGATTGATATTAAAAAGTTTTAAAATAAAATAAGAAAAAAATGTTAAATTGCTCTTCAATAAATAGTTTGAATAAATTTTTTTATATACTTCTCATGAATAATTTAAATCGGGTTTTTTGTAAAATCTATTGCCTTACTTGTGAAGTTTCTTAGCTATTATCAAAATAATTAAATAAACTAATTTTAAATTTCATTTCTAAACATCGCTTTAATATTTTGTACACAATTTTTTCACTTTTTTTCCCTAAACTTCAACTGTTTACAACTCTAACTTTAAGGCTTCTTCTTATTTTTAGTGAGGCACAAAAAACTTTTACACATTATAACAACTTTACTTATAGCAAATAAGTATGCATACACTCACACTACATTTATACAGGAAACAATTGCCGGTATTATTTCCGGTTGGCTAAATGCAAACCAAATTGTAACTTTAAATATTGGTATCTGTGTAAAATATCACTAGCACTACAATAATCACTACTATGCCAGCGACTATTACAACTACACTAAGACAGTAGCTATCAGCTGTCGTACATTGTGGTGTGCTGCAAAGTGTTGTAGAAAGTTGTTGTCGGTTTTTTTTATATAAAATTATCAACCGTGTCGTCAGTATCATCACGCCATCGTTATGCTGTAACTTCCTGCTTGCATCTGAGTTAAGCTTTAATTGCAATTTCTGGTGTTGTTGCAAACATATAATCGTACATTTACTTACATACATATTTACACGGGAGTATAAAAACTTACATTGCTTTTTCTCTTAACAAAGTTGCTTTAAATTTATTTTATTTTTTTTTTTGCTGTTGTTGTTAAATACCTGTACTTTAAAGTTGTAGTACGTGTTATACAAAAATTTACACTGTTGCTATTGGATATTGTGTCAATTAAAATGAAAATTAAGTGTAATGCGTTTTTATTGCCTTAAGGAGCGCACAACAGGCCCGATTGTGGTCTAGGTGTACTTCTTGGGATTTAATACACCTTCCTATTAACCTAAACTAACCTTTTTGTATATATTCTAAAGAAGAACTTAATATTCAAGTTTAATTGGTTTTACAGGTTTTAGCAGTTTTTGCAAGACATATACATAAAAATATAAATATTTAGAACAGTCAAAAGTATACAAAGTCAATAGCTAGTCCATAGAATAATCAATACGAAATCATTATTCGAAACACTTGTCATTAGATTAGTTTAGAGAATGATGGTCTATATTTTATACTCACTATCAAAAATGCTGTACCGAAATATTACTCATAGAGTTATCGTTTTTGAATAGCCCCCATACAAGAGGTCCCCTTCAGAAAATTACTTTAATACTAATTGCTATCATAACTACTGCTCCACAAAATGTTCATAGTTATGCTTTCGGTTTCTGGGTTTATGTTCTAATGTTAATTATAATATATGTTCTAATGTTAATATAATGGAAACAGTGTTCAAAATCTTTTTTTTACAATTTTCGTTAAACCAAAATGTAAGTATTTTTTATATGTATTTAACTTCAGTTTAAAGCATACTCTTGTGCAACCAAGTGGCTGAAATTAACAACTTCTGGGCCACTGTTTTAAAACTAAGAGAGTGTGAGTCGCGCGAATGAATGAGTAAATGTATGTATAATACAATGAAGGAAGAACTCTCTTCTACCTACGTGTTCATGTTTTCATGTTTTTTTTGTTTTTTTTTTTGCAATTTTCTTTTTATTTTCATTTTTGGTAAGGTATCATTGAACTCATTAAGTCAGCTTAGTAAGCTTATACAATACTTTGATGATGATTTTTCCATGTAAACACATACAGATGCACACCGAAACTGTAACAGACAGTGTAAATAATTGAGTGTATGTATGTGTGTGTGTGTGGATATTAGTATGTAAGTGTTTGTAAATTCGAATATGTCTGCAAGGGTAAACTGAAGTGTCACAGATAATTAACGCTAGCGAGATTTTATTTTTTTTATCCGCTCTGTTCTGTATGTTATTATTGTCAAGGATTTGAAGTATTAGTTGGTTTGTTGCGTTGCTGCTGGTTTTTTTTAGCTCGTAATACTTTTTTAAATAAGCAGTGAGACGGAAAGATAACTTTTACTGAGTTTAAATGATTTTTAGGTATTTAAAATAAAGAAAATGTATGTTTTATTTATATTTATAATACTGTTGTTTTGATGCGTAATTTGTAATTTAAAAATATACATAAGTTTTTATTGTTTTATATATTATTGACATATGTATTTTATAAATTTATGTTAATGTAAAAACCCAAAATATATTTTATTGTTATGTTTCAGTTACACGCTTTACGTCGCCTTATGCAAGGTAGTCCAGATCATCCAAAAGCTCCTTTAGGCAATAATTATAGACCGCCTCAACCTTTATTGCACCGGCCCATACGCACAAATATTGATTTTAAAACCTCCAAAGCTAATGGTAAAGCAGCCTGTCCCACCATGTACAAAGAAGTTTATTATAAAGGTAAGCATTTAAGATTTTATTTGTACTAATTATGTGTAAAAAATGAATTTTTATTAAACCCTTGAGACATTATATATTGGAACTAAAATGAGTCAAATACTTATTGTACGTAGGACATTGAAAATTTTGAACATTTTTCTTCAATTAAGCAGATAAAGCTAAATTAATGATTTTAGCTGATGATTGTAAGATTTGTATGATCGTTAGTTATGCAAATGAAAATTATACTAAAAGATCCCATTTCTCGTTATAATTTAGAGCGATATAAATGAAAAAGATCCTTGTATAGATCTGTAGAGATTTCAATAAAGCAAAATACACTATAAATAGTTTATATCTGCCTAGTTTTTTGATATATTGATTTTTGATATAAAATATATTAAATACTAATTTTAGAAAAATTTATGATTTTCAAAGTAATTTATTAAATTTTCACTACAAAGCACATACCACTAAAATTTGCATAAATAAATTTGAATGCATAAATTTTGAAATTTATATAAAATTACTAATGTATAACAAAAATGTTAAAAATTTATTTATTTTCCATACAGCAACTAGTTGGAAACAACATTAAAATTAAACTACACTTTCGAACGGAACATGTAGGCGCAACAGCAGAAAGCCTACAACAGCATGTTCAACAATCAAACACTGATGTGGCAAAGAGGTAAACAAAATTATAAATAAATTAAATAAAAGCGTGTAACAGGAGCTTCCACTAAACTATAATAATAATAAAAACACAAAAATAAACACAGAGTCTATATTTGGTAAATATAAATTCAATATTTAATAAAATAACTAATAAAAACATAAATAAATTACTAAAGATTTATAAGCAAAAAAATAGTATTAAATTTATAAAATAAAAAAACAATATTACAATTAGAAATAAATACCATTATAAATAAATAATTAAGGTCATGATTAAAATAAATTATATTAAAATTAAGTTAACAAAGTTTAATAACAAATACTAGTTAAATAACACAAATATAAAATTAGCCCATTTAAAGAGTTAATTAATAGAATAGAAAGTGAATATTGTAGTTAAACTTTTAAAGATATTAAAGCGACAAATGACAATTAATTAGAATGAATATGGAGTTTAATTTCCCAAAATGTCCAATAAATTAAACAAATTTTATTACTAAATTCTTTTGTGAATTTTAAAATGACTTATATTTTATTGTAAATATTTACAGATATGTATTATTTGACTTTTACAGAGAACATTTAATTAAATGCAAAAATTTAATGAATTTATTTAAAGATTTTGCTTAAAGACAGAATTTTGTGTTTAAAAACAAAAGCTAAAAATACAATTGTGTGATCAAGAATAGCAGTTGAGAAAAATGTTAATTATTAACTTGCAGCCAGGTAAATAACAATAATTGTTTCTGAAATATATGTTGGTTAAAGTTAAATTTTTACAAAAATTAAAAAAATAAAATTTTAAGAATTTATTAACATCAGCTACATATTATTGTTAACACAAATGTATTATCAAAGTCAATACCCACCACAAAATGATAGTTTCTATATACAGTCAATACTATTTAAATAAATATACGTAAATAATTGAATTTAAATGTTTGTATATTTATATTATAAAAATATTATATAAATAAACTCTTTACTACTAAATATCAGTAATAATTACCTATTGATTTTTTTGATACACTGTATTTGCAGCTGTTAAATTGGATTGAAAGTTACTAGAACTGAGTAAACTTAATTGGCCATATATGTATTTTTAAAAATTTTAATTTTCAATTGTCTTGTTTTTTCTATTGTTTAGGTTAATATAACTAATATATTAAAAATATAAATCTTTTCATTTTATATTTGCTAAATTAAATATTAGTTTGAAAATGTAATGGAAAATTTTAAAAATAAAAGACGATCACATATTAACATCTCCCTTGTAGGTAAATGTCAACCAAGGGTATCAAAAATTTAAAACAATGTTGAAGAACGTAATGATCTTTGCAATTTTGTATATTAATAATCATTTTATTTTAATCAAATATCCAAGCAAAAATCTAGTTCATAGTCTAGTCTATAGTATAGTCTATAGTCTAGATTGTGGTCTATAGTCTAGTATATTCAGTAATCTAGTCTATAGACTATGGTATAGGCTTTTGTGTAGTCTAGTCTATAGTCTAGTCAATTGTCTAGTCTATAGTATAGTATATTCTTTAATCTAGTCGATAGACTATGCTGTAGGCTTGCCTGTAGTCTAGTTAATAGTCTAGTATATAGTCTATTCAATAGTCTAGTCTATAGACTAATCTATAGTCTAGTCTATGGTCCCGTCTTAAGTCTAGTCCATAGTCTCGTCTGGTCTAAGTCTATTATGTAGTCTAGTCTAGTCTATAGTCTATTCTAGAATCTTGTATATAATATTGTTTTTAGTACAGTTTTTAGTCAAGTTTAAAATAACGTGTGCTAATAAACCTTTAAATTTCAATTATTATTTAATCTCAATTGCTACTTAAACAATTACTTTTTTACCTAATGACAAAATGTATTTATAAATATTTAAAATATCTCTATTAATAACATAAACACATAAAAAATTAGTTTTTCATTAATTAAATTATTTCACATGCCTTTATGCAGCAAAAAAAGGAAAAAATATAAAACCACAATTTAGTAGCTGTGAAAAAATAAAACATTTTTTGTTTATTTATTATTTATTTCTACTTTATTATTTACACAGTAAAATTCTACAAAATGTATATAACAATATTAACAAAAAAACGTATATCTACATATGTATCAATAATCTATAACCAATAACCCATATAGGATTAAAATATTAGAACAAAATTGTAATAAGCAAAAAAACCTACATAGAACTAAAAAAATAAATTTACTTAAAAATTTGTAAAACAAGCATAACCAACTGATATGGTAAAATAGAAAAAAAATTAACTCAAACATGGATAAATAGTGATTAATACAATAAAAACATACAAAATTTCTATAATATGAGGAAAGAAAGAAAAAGAATTGAAAATATAAAACTAAATTATATAATTTTGTTAAAATCTACCAACATGGTTGGCTGACCTGAGTTTATTTGATTTGTCACCGCAAATATTTACCAGGAATTATAAATACTGCTTGCCCTTTGTCGAAAAAATAAATAATAAAAATAACACAAACGTTTAAATTGTAAATAATAAAATAGTTAAATAAATGTGTAAAAATAAATAAATGACTGCTTTCGAAATTCGTTGTTGACAATTTACAAAAAAAAATTAAATATATTTTAAAATTATTTACTTTTGGTGGTTCACAAATAAAAAACCGTGTAAAGGGTACTTAATATTCGATTAAACTAAAAACAAACAGTTTTAATTATATTTTTTAGTCAATATTTAGTTTTTGCTAAAGTTTTATTTTTAAACATGCTGCGGCTAAACCACAAATGATTAAAATTAATACATGTACATGTAAAAACAGATATTTTTGTAAAAAAAAATATATTTTTTTGTTTAATTTTTTTTAATTTTATAAAACTTTTATTTGCAGTAAATGTTAAAATAATGTTAGTAAAATAGTTTTTGTACAGCGTTAATGATTTTTGTATTTATTGTTAAATGCTTTTAATTATGTCATTATTATTTTATAATAATGCAAATTTTAAGACAATAAATCACATAAACTAACACAAAACACTCATGGACACTCAATACAATATTTAAGCATTAGAGTGTTCATTTAAGTAACAAAATTCATCTTCAATAAATTCCATGAATATCAATGTTAGAGGCAAATGATCTGATAGAATCTATAGTTCATTTAACGGTGGAAACCAAAACGCATTTGTCTATTTTTAGAAGGACTTTGTATTTCTAGAACATTTTCTGATTCATACACAATATAAATGCTACATGTACAAAGCTTTGTCTGGTCGATTGGAATTAGAGCATCTCGTCTTAGTCCTAACAACTCGGATGTATTTTGTTATGAGACCATTATACTCTAAGTAACAAACAGTTTTAAAAGTTCCAAATCATAGAACCTACGAGTAGATACATGTTCTATTTCCAGTGGATATTTTCAGTCATATGTAAAACCCATGGCAGGTTTTTACTAATCAGAAAACCTATAAGAGAAGACTGAGCTAAAAACACTGGACTGAAATAAATCATATAGAAGGACACACGATTCATTTCAGTCCACAAAGACAATTCCACACTTTTACTCTTAATGCTTAAGAATTTTCATAGGCGATGCTTTCGTCATTGAAAATTAATCCTTCTGTAATGCCGTGAGATGAATTCTTGAATTAAATCTTTAGATGGAAACTCTTGATATCTATGTGGACTGCCTTTCATCTTACTGCTCTCAATTGCATGCACTACCTGTAAAATTCACGACACTTTTTGTAAAGGAACTCTAGGAATGGAAATTTATTTATCTCTTGAGATCTGTTTCTCAGCTTTGGAAAAATGTGTTATATTTGTCTTGCGGTCATTGCTCTCATATATCGTTTTTATATAATATATATTCATTATATTTTTATAAAAAAATATTTTTCAAAATAGACTGAGACTATTTCGCATTATGTTCACTTTATATACACATACATATGTTCATGAACATACTAAAATAATGATTTGTATTTTCCTCACTACCTCTTTTATGTGTGCTAAAATGTATTTTTTTGATTTGTTGTTCTTTTGATTTTACAAGTTAACAACAATAACAAGAGCATGAGTTATATGAGGCTATTTCATTTGAAACAAATAAGTACAACAACACAACGCAATACCAAATACAAACAAATACTGGTGCGCATATACATAGATGAATTTAATTAATCTTACGACCGTCATTTGCACACAATTGCAATTAACTTGCAACTTTGCTATAATTACAAATGACCTCATGTTTTGCTACTTATCAACATCACAACACTAACTAACCACTAACACCAACACTAACTAGTAACAACCAACACTAACACAAAAAACACTATTATCATACTCTTCAGTCAAATAAATTATATTTTGTAAAGCGGTGGACAGTAGTGGGAAATTTAATGTTGTGATGTACATATGTGGTATTAATTAATGTCCCTATTAATTACTTACTTAATTACTTAACTTAATTCTTGATATTAATTGTATTTGATTTTACTGAGAGGAATCCTTTTTTGAGTTTTTTGACTTTTAGTCCGTTCGTTAAAATTACTAAATAATATTTACTCTTCATTTTGTGAGATTTTAATATATATTTACTACTTGAATAGTTTAAACTATAGAATAGCTATTGCATTGACTATGAATTAGAATATGAAGTAATCATTGTATTGGTAAATACATTAACTAACTTACTGTTTTTGTGGACTATTTGGCAAAAGATTTTAGTAGGGAAAAATTATATATGTTATGGTTATTGTGAAGTACTGAAATAAATGCAATATTGCTAAATATACCATCCCTTTTTATAGTTTTAAAAGTATTAAAAATTTGTCAAAATTTCTTTGATTTTCAATCTAGAATAATGTATTAAAATTTTATAAACCATTTTTTTTTTTTGCATGAGTTACCAAAACTTACATCAGACTATATTCTAATAACATTTTTTTATTATATTATTGCTCTTCAATTTAGATCTTAAAAAATTGTGCAAAATTTTGTTATATATTTACTCTTGAACTGTTAAATTAATTAACTATTTTAACAATATTGACTTTTAAATATTTGTTTAATTTTGATATTTTTGGCCGATAATTCAATATACTATATAAAACCAAAGAAAAATAAATCATTTATGTCCACTTTACAATCCTTGAGCTTATTACGCCACTGCCAGAAAAACAAGCGTAAATGTATGTGTTTATTACACTCAATACATAAATGTATGAAACAATAACAACAACTTAAAACACATAACAACTCCAACAAAGTACACACTCCTTGCAAATGTAATAGTTTATGGTTGTTGCTGAATAAGAGAGTGTATGTGTATGAGCAATTTTAATGAATATGTGTATATTTGTATAACGGTTATATTGCTGTTTAATGAACATACACGTACACTGGGGCGTATGAAAACTCTGCTGATGATGATGATGAGTTCGTTGTTACTCATACGCCATAATGGCATACATATTAAACTAAATCCCTTCCCGTCGCTCGTTTTAACTGACCAACAGTGTAATAAATAATGCATTTTGCTTGGAGTGTTACAATATTAACACACCTTTTGCCACAGATAATTTGCATATTATTTGAAATGCAACATACATACACACACATACTCAGAGAAAAGACATACATATATATAATAAGGAGTGAGATCGAAAAATTCTTAACACACGTTTTTCATTACATTTTTCAACCAAAGTATTATTTGATTTTTTTTTTGATCAAGTTACCTTTGAAAAACATGTCAGTTATTATATGTAATGTCAATTATATTAATTTTTTTGTTAATCTGATTAAAATGAGTGACCAGAAAAAAGTGCGTACTGAAATTATTAAATATTTTCAACTAAACCCAACTTGGTCTTACAAAAAGTTGGCCAAGCATACAAAGGTCTGCCGTCAAACTGTTTCCAATGTTATTAAACAGTACCGGGAGAACTTGTCAGTTGATAGAAAACCTGGTTCAGGTAGAAGGAATGGTCCACATGATGTTTCTAAAGCCAAAAAAATAGAACGCATTTTCAAAAGAAAAGTTAAAGCTAATGCAGGTTTAAAAACATACAAGGCTCAAAAAGTTCCTGACAGGAACGCTGCTAAAAATTTAGAGGCCAAAAACAGAGCACGGAAATTGAAGTCAAGTTTTATAAAAAAATATTCTTGCTGCATAATGGATGACGAAACGTATGTTCTGGCAGATTTTTCGCAACTTCCAGGTCAAAAGTTTTATGTTGCTGATGCTCGAGGGAATGTTGAAGAAAAGTTTAGGACCCAAAAGCAGACAAAATTTCCCAGAAAGTTCTTGGTATGGCAAGCAATATACAGTCGTGGCAAAAGAAGCCAATCATTTGTTACAACGGGCTCTATAAATACCGAAATTTACTTCAAGGAATGTTTACAAAAAAGGCTGCTTCCATTCATAAGACTTTATAATGTGTCCACTTATTTTTGGCCTGACTTGGCATCCTGTCACAATGGTAAACAAGCCCTTGAGTGGTACAAGAACAATAATGTGGTATTTGTACCAAGAGAGGCAAATCCTCCAAACTGCCCGGAGCTAAGGCGAGTGGAGAGATATTGGACTCTTGTTAAAAGAGAATTGAAGAGTACAAAAAAGGTGTCCAAAAGTGTGGTAGATTTTAAACGGAGATGGACTACATGTTCGAGCAAAGTGACAGAAAGCACTATAAAAACGTTAATGGAAGGGTTTCCGAAAAGGGTTTAAAATTTCATCACTAGTGATTAAAACTATAAATTTTTTTTTTGTAAATTGTAATAATAATTTGAATCAAATAAAAAAAATAAAGCTGTAAGTTTAGTGGTTTCTTTTTTATAAACATATATGTATGTTAAGAATTTTTCGATCTCACTCCTTAATTTATTTATGTGCATTTATGTATGTATTTGTGGTAAAATATATGTGTATCTATAAAAAATTTACTTTAACAAAACAATTTTTTATTTACAATACTGCTACTTAAAAGTACCAAATATTAATATAAAACTAAAATAAATCGATAAATAAAAACATATAAAAAATTAAAATAAAGAAAAAATAGAAAATTTAGTCTAACAACTTTAGCTATAAAAATCTGTAAAATGTAAATTAAAAGCGAGTGTATAAAATTTGTATAAATAATTCAATTAATTGCTTAGCAAACAAACTGTTTATGTTGTTTCTATATATTATATATATATATTATATATATAATAATATAATATATATATATATAATATATATATATATATATATATATATATATATATATATATATATATATATATTAGTAGAGAAAATAATGTATTGATATTTTAGTTAATTAATGTTGGAAACATATAATATTAAACATTTAACCTAAAAATTAATTTAAAAATGCAAAATAACAGTAATTCTAAATTCAATAGTAATTGAAACTATAAAATGTTTATAAAGATTTATTTCATATCATTTATATTTATAAAAAGAAATAATATGAATAAATTTAATATAATAATAAAAACAAAATTATTTATAATTAGACAAAAGCTTAAAATAATTAAAAATAAAAACTAACTTCAAAAGGAATGTATAAAAAAATCAAAGTTTAAAGAGAAATAAGAAAAAAATTGTATCAAACTAAGAGTTGGTTTATAATTGATATTAAAATACAAAGAAAAATCAAATAAAACTGAAAATAAAAAAATTTATTAATTTAGAGTTTTAAATGGAAAAATTAAGTTGTAAAAGTAAGCGTAAGTAACATGTGTAAGTTTATTTTAATAATTAGAAAAATATTAGATTAAGAGATCTACAAACAAAGATATCGAAAATGGTAAGTAATAATTTAAAAAAAAATAATTTTCTTAATTAGTTTAAAGAAACAATTTATTTAAGACCTTACTTATTAAAAATTCACCATAAAATTTTATTAATTTCTACTTTAGATTAATGGTTACAGAATATACATATGTTGATAAAAGACCTACAAATCTAAAATATGATGCCACTTTTTAGGAAATTTCTGAATCCCTTTCCCATGAGTTTATGTATTCTGAATTCAATCTTAAATATTCCTGCTCTTTAGTCATGTAAAATTTTACTAACAATATTAATTAGTTTCTCTAGGTTATTCGAACATTTTATAAGTAATTATTAAGAAATATATTTTTTTAAAAATCCGTTAAGAAATATTCGGTTGACATTTAACCAAGATTCCTCTAAGGTATGAAAAACACGGTTTAAGCATATCATAAGATTTAATAGGAATTTAGCAACATGTACTTGGAAATTTTCAGAAAAGTATATTTTTACCCAGGTATTTATTTTGTTGCTTAGGATTTTTACTATACTGGTTTGTAACAGACAAGACAACAAAGTGCTAAATTTGAAGACCTGGCGTGTTGGCCATATTTTACGAGTTGTTTACACGACTCAACACCACCCCTTTGTTCTTTTTCCAATCGACCGAAATACCAACCCATTAAAAAAGAAGTACACACACTCACAGAAAACACACACTGGTAAATTTGCGAAACCCTAAACATACCTGGACAAGAAAGGGAAATTTAATAGTTTCAATTGTATAAGATGGATGGTTAAGGTCAACATAAACGTATTGCCATCACATATAATTTAGCTAAACAAACTTTGTGGTTCTCTGGTTATCGTCCATATCAAATCATTTCAATGAAAGGCCGTACATCACAAGTTTATAAACCTGGTAGACTAAAGCTACTGGGAGTACCCCTTTTCCTCAGGATTGTAATAGTGCCAAAATAATCAAGGACCAGGAGAGCCATATATTAATCAAATGACTGCTCATAGACTATTGATGTTAATGGATTAGTATATAGTCTATACTAGCGATTTAACAAAAGATTCGATACAGCGGAATTTACTACTCATACATAATTTCCATATAATGTTGCTTATTTTGTACTTTTCTCCTTAAACATAAGGATCCTGTCTTTTCAACAAACAAGAGCAAAAGACATTTTTGACTTACAGCTGCAAAGGCTGCTTAAAAGATTTGTGTTCACATTTTTTTTTTCTTTTTGAAGAAGTATCTGTTTTTTGGCAACTTAGTTAAACCATTTCCAGAAATATCTGCATATCTATTTACTTGCATGTGACAATTTAACATCTATAGTAAATTGATGATAAATTCTTTATATGTTTTGTTCGATTGCTGAACAAGTTTCCCTC
Organism: Lucilia cuprina; assembly: GCF_022045245.1. Taxonomy (NCBI): domain Eukaryota; kingdom Metazoa; phylum Arthropoda; class Insecta; order Diptera; family Calliphoridae; genus Lucilia; species Lucilia cuprina. The sequence goes on along the minus strand of NC_060951.1, from coordinate 52,266,805 downwards.
ATAACTGGGAAATGGTGAACTTATATATTATATTTTTATAAAAAATGGCAGCAAATTCAAATGGGAAATGAAAAGATTTTATCGCATGACATAAAGAGAAGTAAGAAAAAATCCCGAAAATCCATTTTATCATCTTACTATGCTTTGCTACGTTTTTTGTTTCCCTCCTCCACAGGTTGCTTCGTTTGTGTTGTCTCTTTGTGTTTTTAATGCTTTGATACCCATTGTGGTCATTTTATTTCCTTAAGCATATTTTTTCCGGTGTTATTTCATTTTATTCATTGTAGAGAGTAAGGGCAGCAAAAACGTTGTGTCATACTATAATGTATAAACATACGTATTCAGATTATGGTTGAAAAATTTCTTGGTCTTTAATTATAAATACCAGACATGCCAACCTAGACATATATACGAAAATATGTGTTACAAATTAAAGTTGTTCCAATAATAGTGAAAGAATGAAATCCTTAATGAGACAATAAATTAGTACAATACTCTAGGGTATAATAGAGCCAACCAATTTGTTGTGAAGTATGTTTAGAAAAGGATACTTACTTATTTATAATTATTTCAAGCAAATACATACTATAATTAAAACTAAATTATTGATAATGAAAAGTTAACACTTACTATTGGTAAATGAAAACATTGTTTAAGAAAGTAATGTTTAGAAAGGTTTTCTTACTTATTGAAAGTAAAATGTTTTCTGTTAGAATGGAGACATGTCTTTCATTTTCAAAACAACTTAATCTTTGGGAGTTTCAATTAAATTTCAATAAAAATGTATAAATACCCTAAAAACTCTGTTACGAAAAGTGTATTCACAGCTAATATAACAAATATTAAGTGTTTGGAATAATATTGTGTTACTGGTTGGCCTTAAGCCATACTAAATAGAAGTCTTCTACTATCATACAAAAGAAACTCCCACACATACTAGTAGAAAGCACCAACACACTGTGCCAGACATTTACAAAAAAAAAATAGAAATAAGATTATATATAGAGAGAAAACAAAGCAAACAATTTGTTCAATTTCTTTGTTATTCAAGTATCTTATCAGGCAAATTAATTCTTATTTTATTAATCTTCTTTACAACACTGAATGTTACTTAGTATTCGTTTGTTATAGTTGTTGTTGAGTCATAGCTTAAGGTAATTTCCTGTTGTGGCTTTATATTGTGTATTTATATTTTTACTACATAATGTTGCATGTTCTAAACAAATTTGTTTTGATACAAACTCACTTCGGTGGTACAAATATACATATTTGGTTGCTTTTTGTTTTGTATTTAAACATTTTTAGCTGCTGCTATTCTTTTGTTTTCATTTTACAAATTAAGTAAAATGTCTTCTTAAGTGGTTGACAATGTTTTGACGCTTGTCTTAATAATTTAATAAAATATATTGTGGTAGCCAGTATTTTAATGAAATATGAAAATAGGTATTTAAAAACAAATTATTGTTTAAAAATAATATCAATATTAAATATTTTAAACTATTTGTGATAATCAATTTTATTCTTGACATTCATACTCGTATTTAATAACATAAGGCGTGTGATTAACTTGCAATTTTACATATTTGCAACAAGTATACGCATCGTAGTAATTTAGTAGATACATAGGCAAGTATGGTGCGTATACGTAATATTTATACATGTATACAATTAAAAATCAATCATACTTGTTGTCTTGTTTAAATTAAAAGATAACACTTATGCTATGCATTCACGGTTGTTAGATCTTTCAATGTTGGCAGTAAAATGTGCAGGAAATGTCAAATATCAGTGTAAACTTAAAAATTTGGTCTTCTAATATTATCAGTAATGCCTTGTCTGACAATGTTGCAAAAGAACGTTCAGACGATTGTTAGAAATTTCTGAACATTTTACTGACAACGTTATAAGATCTGACAACCGTGCAACACGGCTTTTACTAACGAAATAAAGGTTTAGAAGACATTTAAAACCAATTTTACTTTATCACCTATAATTTTCTCAGAAAATGTTATACATTTAACACCGTTACGTGAAGGTGTAATTGCGATTTATTGATGTCATTATATAAAATATTCTTAATAATTTATTTTTCCAAAATATGGTTTAAATCGGTTAAAAACAAAATTGTATTGCTCTATAGTTTCAAAAAAAGTTTGAATTTATTTTTACCATCACAGTTTATTATTACATATCTCAAAATATATATTTTAAAGGAATTTTATATTGAATACATAACAGTAAGGAATTACGCTAATTTCCGAAAAATATCTCCGATAACAAATCGTATGTAACACCTAAGTTTCATAAGAGTATATCTCAAATTTGTATGTATATTTTTTTTAATATTTCGTATTTAACTGTAATGTGACTCAAAATTACTTTATAAATATGTAATAAAGTTTACATAAAGTTAAAGGTGATTTCTATATTTAATATCTTATAAGAACGATAATTGTATACATAGAGTTATTATTTGCAAGATATATTCTCCACTTCAGAGTCTTGAAGACACCAGTTAACGTGATCCTGTGACCCTAAATTTTTTCAGAATGTATTTTAATAACACAAAGTTAACTCTAGAAACGTATAGTTTCGGTATCCAAATATTCAAAAAGTTTCAATTCAAATCATCTAATTTTTTAAATTATAAAACGATAACTATATTTTACAAAATTATGCACCTAAAGAATAACAACTTCAAAAGACGTAATACAAAACAATATAATAAATCAGATTTACTGCTTCATTTAGTTATTGAATCAACAACCTCCTAAATATATATGTACATTAACCCAAATACAATATGTACCAAACATACTCACATCCACCCCTATACAATGTCATCGATATGTTATTTATAAAACGACTGATTAATACACAAGTATTTCTATCTAGCACATACTTAAATTAAATGTCAAAATCTTAAAATTGATTGTGTCTTAAAAAAAAAAAAAAACGAGAAAATAAAATTTAATGCAAATGATTTCAATGGTAAAATTAAACTGAACATTGATAAGTGTCTTTATGTGCCACAGAAAAGACAAAAGCGACAGAAACAACATTTATAGGAGAGCATAAACCCAAAAAAGCTTTAAGAATAAAATGTGTGACAATGAAAAGTGTACAATGTAAACACGCATAATTGTCACACATTGATTATCACGATACCGATAACATTTTGCCAAAAGACTCCCTAAACAACGGTAAATACTAACAGCAAAAATAATAAGCACATACATACAGACACCTATACAAATATACAAAGTATAAATTTACTCTAAAGGGAACTTATTGACTGGCTTAAATGTTCACGTACACACAAATACCCAAGAAAACAATGAGTTTTTATGATCCCAAAGGTTTTTTTTTAACAAAAAAGGTAGAAAATCTACATGTAGACAAGTTAACAAAAATGTGCGTGTTAAACACACTCTCAGCTGGAGGTGAGAAAAGAAAAAAGTAACATGTAAATGACTGGTAAGTGACAAAAGGTGTGTTGTTTTCATTTAGCTGATTTTGCTTTTTTCTCTCCATTTTTTATACTTTCAATATTTAAGAATTAAATTAATTTTGAAAATGAAACAAGTTTAGGGGTTTTAAAGATAAATGAAGTCAACAAAATATATGTGTCTAAAATGAACGTAAATGTATATATTCACCAGCGTTCACGTACATATGTAAATAAACAAGAGTAAATGTTAATTATATACTCCTGGGAGTATGCTATTAATTATGCAAAATAGCAGCAACACACACGACTAACGAAACGCAAAATGAAAACAATAATAAATTTAAGATTTATTACTTTTGCAAAAGAAATATGCATAAATGGAAAACAAATAAAATAAATAAATTTCAACTGAACTTATGTGAAAGTGATAAACAGGCGTTAATTGAAAAAGAAGGTGTGTTTTAAAAGGAACAAAATAAATAATTATTAAAGAACTTAAAAAAAAGCTTTTGTTTGCAGTTTGAAAAATTTTAATTTATTTAAATATAATTAACAAACATATACTGCTGGAGCATCAATTATTGTACATATTAAATTAATAAATGCTATCCTTTAATATTGTGTTAATTATGTACCAAAAAAAACTTTTCATTAAAACTTTTTTATGCTTTATTTAAAATTCCAATATATTAATACCTTTTTTAATAGTTATAATCTATAATTTTTTTCGATTCTTGAAAGTCCAAATTACTTTACCTCTTCCTTTTATTCTAATATTTAATCACAAAACATGCAAATATTATAAATTTTAATATTAAAGAAATTATGTTCCGTAAAGTCTAAAGTGATGTATTGAAAAAGATTTTACTTAAAGGTTTTATGACATTTGTATTGCAAAATAAGCAAAACTAATATTTCAATGCCATAAATCATAAAAATACCATTGGCACCAAGCATCTGTGTTCAACCCACCTGTATTTGTACCCTACATATATTAAAGAAACAATACATATAAAGATGTAATTACACTAACTAAATATGCAAATACACATAATGATGTAGCCGTAGATATAGTGTAGTTTTAACCTCTACCATGTTGCTCATGTTTCCTAATACCACTTCAATATTAAATGCATTACACTGAAGCCTTTAGAAGTTAAAGTTTATGTTTTTATTTCTTTAGATTTTGTACGCTACATAGCGACAAATGAATTGGACACAATGTAATACACATAAAAGTATATTATGTGTATCTATCTATCTATCTATCTATCTATCTATCTATCTATCTATCTATCTATCTATCTATCTATCTATCTATCTATCTATCTATCTATCTATCTATCTATCTATATATCTATCTATCTATCTATCTATCTATCTATCTATCTATCTATCTATCTATCTATCTATCTATCTATCTATCTATCTATCTATCTATCTATCTATCTATCTATCAATCTATCTATCTATCTATCTATCTATCTATCTATCTATCTATCTATCTATCTATCTATCTATCTATCTATCTATATAACTGTTTACTTTTTTACCAAATAGTCCCTTTTACAACGATATGACCGACTTACTTTTCCGTTCTTTGATTTGCATGTATAAAATAGCATGCATTAGTGTACGCTTGCCTATAAACAAAAGTGAGTGTGTTGTGGGTCATACCACCAGCAGAGACAAAACAGCAGTAGTTCAAATCGATTTTTATCTCAACAACCATAAATCGTTTGCCACTTGAACCGCAAGCTAAAATAGAAAATATATGGAATCCTACATGGAGATACATGTGTTAAGGTATGAGTGCCTGCCACTAATAGTAGATATATACACATTTACTTGCATTTCCTGCATTTACAGCAGCATGTATACATGCATAAATGTGTACGTATAATGTCATGATGGTGTGTATCGGTAACATGGGTATTAGTCGTCGTAGATTTGTGAACAATAACTAAAAAAGCTTAGAGTTTGAGCTAACGCCAATGTCAATATCAATAACCAAGCAACCAGAACGATGAGTAAAAACAGTTGCAATTCAATAGCAGCAATATTGACAGTAGCAGCATCATTGGGGGAGTTAATTCAACTATTTTTTGTCTCCAGGTATAGACAAATATATGTACATGTACATATCTTCAGCATGTATCAATTTAAATATAGATAAATGTACTTAGGAATGCTTTTCTACATTCTTATTGTGCCCAGCGGCATTAATGATTTACCATTTTATATGCTGGAACTAAATTTATATGATGTAAGTATTATTGCTGGTAGTAAATTCTCTGCATTATTTCTATGATTTGTTTAACACTTTTGTTTTTATTTCTACTGATTTCCGTAATTTGTTTTTTTACGGAAGCTGTGTTATTTATGCTAAAATACATGTATATCGTTTTATAGTTTATTTTTAACACTTTTCTATTTCCTACAATTTCTATATCAAGCTATTGTCGTCGATTTGTAGTTACCAGTGAGTATTTTTTGCTGATGTTATATGAATAAATTTATTTATAAATTATATCTATATACAGCAATGTTTCTATGAAAATTCGTTTGGATGAAAAGTTATTTATTTATTTTCGTTTATATAGTTTACATAAAGGATGATAGTTGGCATTCTTTTAGAAAACTCCTAGAGGAAACAAACTTTTACCTTCTCTAATACTATATATTATGCTTTTATTTATGTAGTGGTAACAATTTAATTTCCTTTCATGCAAGTGTCGTTTTGTCTATTTGTAGTTAGTTTTTTTCATATATTAGATTATAATGCAGTCATTGATTTTAGTGTTTTTATGAGTATAAAGCTCATTTATAAAACAATTTTTTTTTTATACAATCAAAATTCATAATACTTACCACATATCCGTGTACAAGAGTTACGTTTATTATTGTGTGTACATTCACGATCATTGTTTGCTTTTGTTGTTGTATGTACTTCAGCTAAAAGTTAACTTCCTTTTTCCTGTAGCTGAAGTCAAAAAACAACAACAACGCCCTATATATGCTAACAGTGAAAATTTCGACATAAACACAGACAAAACAGAATAAAGACAAAAAAATAATAATCGCAAATAGAATATGAAAAAAAAACAACCAAAAGTCAATTTCACTTTAACATTTGCCATTTGACCATTGTGAAAGTGAGTTTCAATTTCCTGGTACTTTTATCATGATAGAAAAACTAACAACATACCAGAAAAAAATATAAACTAAATAAAAACTATAGATATATTGAACTGAAACAAACCAATGTTCATTTTTTTCTATTTTCAAGGGTTGACTACAAAATATTCAAAAAATATTTGTTTGTTCGCTTGTTTGTGTGTTTACTTGTTTCCTCATGTATAGATTGGGTTTGGGATTGTTGTTTGTTTTTTGTATATTTTCTGCTGAAAATTCAATTAACTTTCTTCAGCGCCTAAAGCATTTTAATTTCCAAATAGTGGGAAATATAAATCGGAAAAAATATTGAAGATAAATTCATTTCTTTGTATTGTTGTTGTATTCTATTATTGTTTTGACCAAATTAAGCGCAATCTATTTGCAAGGGTAATAATTTCTGCTTTGTTTGGTTTTTGTATAAAAAAGGTGATTGTTAAAAAAATATATTTTAACTTAAACAAAAAAATGTTAAAAAAAACGTTAGAGATTTATTGTTTTCTAATAAAACTATACAATAATTGACATTTATCGTTTATATAATAAACTGTTAAGAACTGTAACGGAACTAGAACTGAACTAGAACTGAACTAGAACTGAACTAGAACTGAACTAGAACTGGACTAGAACTGAACTAGAACTGAACTAGAACTGAACAAGAACTGAACAAGAACTGACCTAGAACTAAACTAGAACTGAACTAGAACTGAACTAGCACTGAACTAGAACTGAACTAGAACTGAACTAGAACTGAACTAGAACTGAACTAGAACTGAACTAAAACTGAACTAGAACTGAACTAGAACTGAACTAGAACTGAACTAGAACTGAACTAGAACTGAACTAGAACTGAACTAGAACTGAACTAGAACTGAACTAGAACTGAACTAGAACTGAACTAGAACTGAACTAGAACTGAACTAGAACTGAACTAGAACTGAACTAGAACTGAACTAGAACTGAACTAGAACTGAACTAGAACTGAACTAGAACTGAACTAGAACTGAACTAGAACTGAACTAGAACTGAACTAGAACTGAACTAGAACTGAACTAGAACTGAACTAGAACTGAACTAGAACTGAACTAGAACTGAACTAGAACTGAACTAGAACTGAACTAGAACTGAACTAGAACTGAACTAGAACTGAACTAGAACTGAACTAGAACTGAACTAGAACTGAACTAGAACTGAACTAGAACTGAACTAGAACTGAACTAGAACTGAACTAGAACTGAACTAGAACTGAACTAGAACTGAACTAGAACTGAACTAGAACTGAACTAGAACTGAACTAGAACTGAACTAGAACTGAACTAGAACTGAACTAGAACTGAACTAGAACTGAACTAGAACTGAACTAGAACTGAACTAGAACTGAACTAGAACTGAACTAGAACTGAACTAGAACTGAACTAGAACTGAACTAGAACTGAACTAGAACTGAACTAGAACTGAACTAGAACTGAACTAGAACTGAACTAGAACTGAACTAGAACTGAACTAGAACTGAACTAGAACTGAACTAGAACTGAACTAGAACTGAACTAGAACTGAACTAGAACTGAACTAGAACTGAACTAGAACTGAACTAGAACTGAACTAGAACTGAACTAGAACTGAACTAGAACTGAACTAGAACTGAACTAGAACTGAACTAGAACTGAACTAGAACTGAACTAGAACTGAACTAGAACTGAACTAGAACTGAACTAGAACTGAACTAGAACTGAACTAGAACTGAACTAGAACTGAACTAGAACTGAACTAGAACTGAACTAGAACTGAACTAGAACTGAACTAGAACTGAACTAGAACTGAACTAGAACTGAACTAGAACTGAACTAGAACTGAACTAGAACTGAACTAGAACTGAACTAGAACTGAACTAGAACTGAACTAGAACTGAACTAGAACTGAACTAGAACTGAACTAGAACTGAACTAGAACTGAACTAGAACTGAACTAGAACTGAACTAGAACTGAACTAGAACTGAACTAGAACTTAACTAGAACTGAACTAGAACTGAACTAGAACTGAACTGAACTAGAACTGAACTAGAACTGAACTAGAACTGAACTAGAACTGAACTAGAACTGAACTAGAACTGAACTAGAACTGAACTAGAACTGAACTAGAACTGAACTAGAACTGAACTAGAACTGAACTAGAACTGAACTAGAACTGAACTAGAACTGAACTAGAACTGAACTAGAACTGAACTAGAACTGAACTAGAACTGAACTAGAACTGAACTAGAACTGAACTAGAACTGAACTAGAACTGAACTAGAACTGAACTAGAACTGAACTAGAACTGAACTAGAACTGAACTAGAACTGAACTAGAACTGAACTAGAACTGAACTAGAACTGAACTAGAACTGAACTAGAACTGAACTAGAACTGAACTAGAACTGAACTAGAACTGAACTAGAACTGAACTAGAACTGAACTAGAACTGAACTAGAACTGAACTAGAACTGAACTAGAACTGAACTAGAACTGAACTAGAACTGAACTAGAACTGAACTAGAACTGAACTAGAACTGATCTAGAACTGAACTAGAACTGAACTAGAACTGAACTAGAACTGAACTAGAACTGAACTAGAACTGAACTAGAACTGAACTAGAACTGAACTAGAACTGAACTAGAACTGAACTAGAACTGAACTAGAACTGAACTAGAACTGAACTAGAACTGAACTAGAACTGAACTAGAACTGAACTAGAACTGAACTAGAACTGAACTAGAACTGAACTAGAACTGAACTAGAACTGAACTAGAACTGAACTAGAACTGAACTAGAACTGAACTAGAACTGAACTAGAACTGAACTAGAACTGAACTAGAACTTAACTAGAACTGAACTAGAACTGAACTAGAACTGAACTAGAACTGAACTAGAACTGAACTAGAACTGAACTAGAACTGAACTAGAACTGAACTAGAACTGAACTAGAACTGAACTAGAACTGAACTAGAACTGAACTAGAACTGAACTAGAACTGAACTAGAACTGAACTAGAACTGAACTAGAACTGAACTAGAACTGAACTAGAACTGAACTAGAACTGAACTAGAACTGAACTAGAACTGAACTAGAACTGAACTAGAACTGAACTAGAACTGAACTAGAACTGGACTAGAACTGAACTAGAACTGAACTAGAACTGAACTAGAACTGAACTAGAACTGAACTAGAACTGAACTAGAACTGAACTAGAACTGAACTAGAACTGAACTAGAACTGAACTGAACTAGAACTGAACTAGAACTAAACTAGAACTGAACTAGAACTGAACTAGAACTAAACTAGAACTGAACTAGAACTGAACTAGAACTGAACTAGAACTGAAATAAAACCGCAAATAGATCTGAAGAAAATTAAGTTTTTAATTTATATACATATATTTAGGTTACTAAAAACCAAACTAAGAACATGCAATAAGTTTAAACATGCTCTCATAGATAAATCTTAAACGTTAGAGATTTCTTTTTAGTTGATGTATATTTTTAACTTATCGGAAGAATTTTATTATATTTCCTGTATTACAATACCCTTTTTATTGTACTAGTTTAAAAAACTTATGAATTTCTGTCTATAGATTGCATAAAAGTTTCTTTGTTATTTTCAACATCAGTGCAAAAGTTCTTTACACCCAACTGATTTGTTTCCCGAATGGAACGAGAAGGGGAAATTTCTTTTATTCTTATTGTTGTTTGTTTAATGTAACAAAACAAGTGAAATTGATAATGCTGGTTGGTGTTGGTAAAATTAAAAGTTTATTTCTTACAACTACACTTATGTACTGCATCAAAAGATCTAGATAAAATGCAGCAGTTCGTGGAACTAGTCTTACCACTACACGAAATGTTATATTAAATATTATATTGCAATGGTATATTAAAATGTTCCCCAACAAGGATCATTCAAAAATTACCATCAAGTTTCCAACCGTATACAAAAAATTTAAAATGGCTTTTGTCTTGAATACAAAGTACCTACAAACTTAAGGGTTAATTACCTCTAGAATCTTATATGTTGTCTAACCATCTTTCTGCATTGTACTCTGTTCGAATATATGTTCAATTTAAAAATGTCAAATAACATTTCTGAAAAATAAGACCTGAAAAGGATGCACTGTATCCGTGCAAAACTGCAGGAATGTTTGAGGTTTTTCCAAAGTGTATGAATAAGTCTATTTCAACGATGACAGTCTATGGCTGTGCGTTTATCTGACATCTTTATATCAGTTTGCTTTTGTCAACCGAATTGCTTTTGACACAACAGTCTTGAAGAAGAAAAATATGTTTTTAGGCGATAAAATTGTTTAAGTGAGTGTTTATGAGGGCAACAAAAGAAAATTGCATAATGTGACTTTAATAAGTTATGAATACAATAGAAATAGGAAAAAAATATACAATTATTATTTAATAAGATAATATGGTAACAAAAATTTTTAAAAAAGGGGAATAAACTGTTTATAACGAAATACATAAACATCATAATATTTAATGAAATTTAACATATTAGTAAAGTATATTTAACATACTATTAAACATAGCTTCAACAAGGAAGCAATTTCATAATTAAGATAATATTTTTAAAACAAAAGATTCACACAATATTAGCTGAAAACTAAAGCTTATAATGATTTTCTAATAGATTTTTACATAGTATTGTACACATTAATAGGTTTAAAGGTTTTAAACATATATCTCAATCAATAACACAACTATTTGGAAAAGCTTTCAAATTATTCAGTTATCCCCACTTGACTTAATTAAGTTTCAAACAAAAAAGCTTTTTAACCTGTTCACATTTTTATTGATGTCTCTCGATTTACAACTTTCAATGATTTCTTACATACTACACATACATATGTAGGTATTACATATTATATGATTTTTTAAACATGTGTAAATAAATTTTATTTGTATTTGTGTACTATTATGTTCATTAATCTACCATATCATTGTATAAACATTCCTATCACGTTTTAACGTGTGTCAAGTCATTAAAATTGTACGTTTTAATGTGTATTTTTATTTTCTCTTTCCCCTTTATTTTATACTGACTTTTTGTATCGTTTATATTTTTCTTTTTTTCATTTAACTGTCAACACAAAATGTATTTATATTTGTTTATTTCCTTTCTATTTTAAAGGTTTTTTTTTAAATTAACATGTCACTTTTGAGTGAAAAAATAAACGTTACGTATATATCTAGACGACAAAAGTAGGTGTGAACTTTTTTGAGTGTTAATGAAAAATTATGTCGGTTCATGTATTTATACAATTATTTATTTGTAAATATTTTTTGAAAACTTTTGACAGCATGTGAAACAAAATTTTTCAAATATTGTCAAATTTGTGTACAAAGTTTTGTCATTAATAATGATGCATTGGTAACCATGATGTTGATAGTAATATAAAGGTACCATGGTGCGTATGATTTATGAATTATTAATAGTAGTGACAAATAAATATGAATGTGTCATATTTGCTATTATGTGTAAATAAATACCTAAATAAAAGGTAATTGTTAATTTTTTTCATAAAATATATATCGTCACCTGAAATGAAAAAGGGCTAACCAACAGACACAAAATTTAAAATCTAGATTTTTTTTGAAAATGGTTTGCTAAACCAAAAATAGAACTCTTTTTCCAAACGCACCGACATTATTGAAATTAAATTGAGGAGGACGTAATAACAAATTGGTAATTTTCATAATTAAGAAAGTGCTTAAAATCAACATAGTGTCAAACGTGTTTATCGAAATTGGGATGCAATAATTGGACAAAATTTCGTTTTTTTAATAGCAATATCTTTTATATTACTTACTTTTTTGTCTATTCTATTAATTTTTTTAAATGTGCATTTCAGGTGACGATTATTATTAATCAATTGAATTCATTTTTCAGAAAAATCAGCAAGATACTCAAAAATAAGCCAGATAAATTGTTACATCTGCAATTGAAGTAGAGGTTAACAATTAGTGTCTTGATGACTCCTCAGATCTGATAAGTTTTTGAACTATGAAAACAGTAATTGTCTACAAAAATGTATAATTATCAGATGTCGTAGGAAATGTTAGAGCATATAATGTCATAGGATGCAAAATAGGCGATATATTTGTAATTAACTGATTACCGTAATGGATGCCAAAGTAGAATCATGATAGCACTGATTTCTACGCTCAATTCATATGGTGCTCGACTTGTATGTTTTTGAGTGAATTATTTGCTTGCAAATGGTTTTAAGTTTCTGCTTGGAGTAGCTCGCAAAACATCCTAAACCTTTTGTTTAGTTTTTCAACAATTTTCAGGAGTGATACTTAAAATCGTTGCTTTTAAATTTTTAATCAATTTTGAAAAAATATTGAAAATTTTTAATTATAATATTATTTAACATAAATTAAATAATTTATCCCAGATATGGAGAGGAGAAGTTTTGAAATATTTCAAACTTTTTACATTCAAAGTACAAAACTTTTAGATTATCCATGGACTTTATTCAACTCAATAGTATAAAATATACCTAAAAAATCGTTGAGCTACACAGATATCAATTCAAAAGTCCTTTCTATCTCTGTCATTTCCGTCTTTTACTGCCAACAACTAATTGTTTTTATTTTCCATACACATACAGTATTCATATGCAAATGTCACTTTAACAAACAACCATTATTCACAATCGATTTAAGCATTTAATTTGCAATCTAATTATAAAAAACCGCTAATTTAAACAACGTGACACTACAACAAATTAAAACAAGAATGAATTAAATATTTGAAATTACAAATCATTATTGCAACTAATAATAAAATGCAATAAAGACAAAAAAATACACGAGTACGAAACTCAAACACGTGCAGCAGCTAACACTTTCATTTATTTTAGTTAAACCAATTAAAATATTTTATTTAAATTTTCATTATAGCATATATATGTGAGTGAGTTAATGAATACCAGCAATTTAATGTAATATTTTCATTAGTATTAAAATTTGCAAAAATGTTTTCCTCGTTTTGCTTATTTCCCAAGTTTGAAATGAAACTATTAGTGTTTTAGAACATGTTTTTTATGTCAGTTAAATTAAAAAATGTATTTAGTTGTTATAGTATATAACTAACTCTTGTAACCAAAAACCATTTTATTGGTTTTTTTCCAACTTTTTTTTTCCATTTCTCATATTTTAGAGTTTTTGTTTTAATTTTCATACAGATGTGATATGTGGCTTAAATGCCAGTCAGTATTGGTGGTTTTTACGGTTACACTTGACTGTTACATTCACAAAATTACCATAACGTTATTGCCAATTAATGGTATTAGAGTATCAAACGTTTTTATTTATTTCACATTTTTGTGTATTTCCATGAAGAACAACTAAGTTTAGTGGTTTTAGATGCTTTAACAAATGTTCAATTTTTTTTCTAGTTCGTTTCTATAGATTTATATGTTAAAAAGAGTTTTTTTATTTTTAGTTTTTTTTTTAACGATATTTTGTTATGACGGTTATACATTTAAAATGATTGCTCTGAAAATGTTTACACTGAGAAAAAACATTCAAGATTTTTTCGAAATCATCCATTAAAATGAGTATTTCATTACATTACGGAACTCTTAAGAAATTTATTTAATCCCGGGGACACATCTTGAGTTTTATTGGTTCAAATAAAAGATCGTAGTCCAAAAAATATTCTATTCCTTTAAATATCTTTTATTTACGAACACTGTATCTGATAAGTGTAGATTATTTTTATGATTGTGAGAACGTTCGTTTCCTCAAGAATCTACCATGACTTACTAAGAAGATGACAAAAACATCTTTATAAACTATTGGTCTTAACTATCTCATAACTAAATACTTTAAATTCCTACAAAATTTGTCATCAAAATCTAAAATAATAGAATTAACTTATTAATAAAACATGCCCCAAAGAGCGTATCAATTAAATTTTAATAATTTATAATAAATATTAGATTACTTCAGGAATTTTTATTATCAGACATTCTTAAGCAAAAAAAAAAAAAAAATAAAAAAAATCAATTTACCACCTTCATCGACAAACACAAATAAATTTTCTTTTATGTCTTTCTTTTGCAACTTAAATAAATAAACAATTTAATGTTCTATGCATTAGTTTTATTGTACTTGTATTTGTTTAAGTTTATTGCAATAGTTAGTTTACAATTGAAACAATCATTAAGTATTTTCAACAGCAATAGTGTAGAGTGGAATGAAGTGAAGAGGGAAGAATTTCAGTTTTTGTAAGTATTATTGTTCATAGTTTTGTTGTACCCTACGCCACAAACAGAAATATAAAATTTTACTAATGAGTTATGAAGATAATGTAGTTATTTCATACAGTACATGGTAATGAGTTTTCGTTATGAATAATGTAATATCTTTTTGTTCAAAAGAATTTATCAAAAATCAAAATTTAAAGTTTGACATTTGTCAAAGAATGCTTGGTTTATTTTGTTAGTCGCCGATTTTCACTACTTCTTTATTATCATTTTGACTTATTATTCTAACACGGTGATAACATTTGATGCACGTACTTACTACGCTCGCTTACAAATCAATACATATATAAGTACTTACAAAGAAGCGGTTAAATATTGCTTTTTACAGAAAGCAAAACCTAGACATTTTCTATGGCAGTGGATAGAATAAAATGCTAAAATCTATTTACATAATATTATTTTAAGTTATTAACAAGGTGATACTATTTGAGGCATGTACAAACACTTATTACAAGTAATTAGAAAAAATAGTAGTCGTTGTTAATCGCATGAAAAAATTATACAGCATCTAGAGCCTCACAGGAAGATTTATATAACACATTATTAGTGAGACCTTATTAGACAACATCAATGTAATCCAAACGAAATGAACCCATAAAAAAAAGAACATTCAAAGAAGCGAAAAGAAGTAGAATTTACACCATGAAAGTACATGATTTTAATACAGGCTTGTCATAGGAGGGATGTACTTTTCAATTGATTACAAATTCACTACATCAGAATCTCATTCTAAGGAAGCAATTTTTTTTTTTTTTTTTTTTTTTTTTTTGAAGTAGTTAGGAAGTGAAAATGTATTATTATAAAATACAATTAATTTTGCTCAAATAATATTAATATAAATAAATTAATTACACGCATTTATCAATTGGTTTAATTAAAAAATTGCGATACAAAAAATATTCCTTCAATTTGAAAAATGCATTATTTTTGCTTCTTCGAAAGTCAATAGAGACTATTGCATATAGTCCCTCGATATGTTACTTTTATTTTATTGTCATATAATCAGCAATCTTTCGATATTTTGCCTTCAAGTTTCCTAACTTTATCTAAATTTTTCCTACAAAAGGGGACTTTAGATTCGACTCTACCGAATATTGCACTTCAATATTGTACTCTTTCCATTTAGCTTTCGAAGGTATCATTAACCCTTGAATTTATTTATATACAATTTTCTTTTTATATTTTTTAATTTCAACCACTACAACTTCTTTTCAGACTTGTTGTTCAATTTTATATCTAGTAAAATCACAAACTGTTCATTTAAAGGTAAAACAAGTAGCAAAAAAAAAAAACAGTGAAGTTGAAAAAAAAAAACTATGTGGGACGAAAACTTAAAATAGGAGTTGAAGAAAATCAATACGACAATGTGGGTTATGAAAAGAATTGTGAATCAAACAAATTAACCATTAATTATATATGTAATAGATATTTTAAGAAAATTTCGATTATTAAAACTTTGCATCTTGGTGTCTTTCCCTTCCAATTGTATTCAACTATCGTTGTTTTTAATAGCATTCTGGAATTCTATCGTCATCACAAAGAAAGAAAAAACTTGTACATAATAAAAATAAAAACTCATTGCAGTCTTTTATAAAGTTAAGTTTTTTTAAAACTTCATTTATTTTCGTTTTGTTAAGAGTTAATTTCATTTCATTTAGCCGTTTTTATTGTATATAGAAAAAATATATATATATAGTTACAAATGAAAGGTAATACTTATTAAAATATTTCGAATTTAAAGGTGAGTTATATAGATAAAGAAATTTTTAAATAATTATAAAAAATAAAAAAAATTAATAATATGACTGAAAAAACGTTATTCATAAAATATATTTGAAATTTAATACAATTTAAATGAACAAAAGTGATAAGAAAATGTTTGCTTTAGTTCAGCACGTTACAAAAATATCGTAAAATATCTTATATCTTATCAGTATTAAAACTGCTTAATACTCTCGATTGGTATTTTCTGTTTATCTTAACGTAAATTAAAAATAAATTATTAAAATAATTAATTAATACACAAATCACAATCACTTAGAAACACTAAAATTTATGACTTTTCTACAACGATTACGATGATCTAGTAGCTGTCCTTTTGGACAAGGTTTTGCACGATTCTGGGTAATTAATAGTTCAGATTTAAGTACTGAAGATTTGCCATAAAATATCACTTTCTTAGCTTCACTTGTTTCACTTAAAAGAGCCAATAACAAAATCAATAATAATATTTTACAATATTTTAATAACAGTATTATTTATTTTTATGTACTTTTCAAAATTTCAATACACAGTTTTAAAAATAAAGTTACAGATGTGTTTCTCCATTCATTTTTTAAGCGATATCAATCTTTAAAATGTTTTGCACGACTGTGAACAGAAATAAGTAATAATTCAGTATTTAAACTTGTAAATTCTACAAAAATAAGATATTTCGATTAGATAAGAAACAACAACTTTACACAAACATAAAAAGATTTGTTGTGTTGCCAATTGATTTTGGTCTGTTCTCACAAAAAACACTCAATTCATTTGAAATAACTGAAGTTGATAGTAGGCCTAAATTCAAAAACAAACAAATAAAGTGAAATAATTTTTCTATTTTTATATTTAAAAAGAAAACGACAACTTTTTCTCAAAGAATTTTGTTCACTTTATAAAGAAACAATTTCACTTTCGACCAGTCCATAACAGGCCGCAAAATTAGATTTTTATATAGTTAAAAATTTGTTTATAAATATGGGTTTAATTTATAATGAGAATTATTGAAATTCCATGAGGATTACATAATTTTTCATTTTCATTTAACATCTATATATTAGTTATTGTTAAGTATTTGTGTATCACACTTTTAGTTGTAATATATATTGTATGTAGTCGGACATCAAGACTGATAGTTTTTGGTTACGTTGAATTATAATAATTTAAAAAAAAAGAAAATAATATTTTAAAAGTAGTTGTTGGTTAATGTTGATTTGTTAATAGTTGAATGCAAGCTGTGGCTAAATATGAAAGACTGAGTGAGAAGACTTTAAGAACGACGTTGACAAATAATTAATAATTTATAGGAAAGATAACAATTTTTTTTTAATATGCAGTTAAACAACTGCTGTCAAACTACTGGAAATATAGAGTTTAATTGTCTGGTCTATTGTTTGGTCTGTAGTTAGTGTAAAGTTAAGTCTAGCTAGACTGTTAATATTGAAATTAATTGTCTGGTCTATTATTTGGTCTGTAGTTAGTATAAAGTCATGTCAATGGAATAGTTCACAGAGTAGCTAGACTATAGACTGGACTATAGACTAGCTTATTTTTATTAGACTAGACTATTGATTTTATTATAGTCTAAACTATTGACTAAACTATAGACTATACTATAGACTAGACCATAAACTAGACTATAGACTAGACAATAGACTAGCCTATAGACTAGAATATAGTCTAGTCTATATTCTAGTCTATAGGCTAGTCTATTGTCTAGTCCATAGGCTAGTCTGTAGTCTAGTCTGTAATCTAGTCTACAGTATAGTCAATAGTTTAGACTATAATAAAATCAATAGTCTAGTCTAGCCTATATAGCATATTTTCAATACCAAACGAACTACATCATTAAAGAACATTTATGTATATATACATCAGGATCATCTTAGGTTTTGATGCGAATTCAAAATACATAAATTATTCAATAACAGAATATGTGTCGATAAAATGTTTGAGAAATTCGAAATTTCCTTTGCAAAGAATATTATGACATATTTCTTTACAGTTAATTTAGTACAAGAATTGCAGAATCCGAATTTCGTTGAACTGACACTAAAAAATATGCGTTGTATTAAAGTATTTTATAAAGATGTATACATTTTTTTCGATTTAATATCGATTTACAAAATTTATCGATATGTGCAAAATTTGATTTAAATTATGCCGCCAATAAAAAAAGAGTCCAAACGACTTTTAAGTTTTTAAACTTTTCTTCATTTTGTTAAAAATTTATTTTTACTTGATTTACTTTTTAAGCCAAAGAAATTAAATATAAAAAATTTTGGAATTTAAACATTGAAACTTGTGTAAAATCTTAAAAATTAATTAAAAAAATATAAAATAATTTAAATTTAAAAATACTGCTAATACATTTTTGTAAAAAAATATTAAATTAAAAACTATTAATAAATAATTTATACTAAATAGAAAAATAAATACATTTTGTTCATTTTTATGTTTAATATACAAAAAGCAATAAATAATAAAAAACTATCAATTAATACTATTTCGAATTAATTTTAGGTCAGCAGGGTTACATATATATAATTATTTTAATACATGATTCGATTAGAAGGATAAGGGAAATTCTATATGTTTTTAAATAATT
This sequence comes from Lucilia cuprina, assembly GCF_022045245.1. Lineage (NCBI taxonomy): Eukaryota > Metazoa > Arthropoda > Insecta > Diptera > Calliphoridae > Lucilia > Lucilia cuprina. Next base: position 52,247,491 of record NC_060951.1, on the reverse strand, counting down.
ATTAAATAAACACTTGAATAAAATTTTTTAATAATTTAGCTTTTCTTTTTTGATATATCTATTGTCATTAAAGAAACATCAATCATATAATATTAATGTCGAAATCTCTATAAATATTCTGTGTTTTTTGCTATTTGCAAAAAAATAACTCACAAACGATATCAATTTATGTCTTCATAACTGTTTTTTAATAACATGTGGTCATTTGCTAAAAACAAATAGCTTTTTTACTAAAAACACTGCGGAGAGGAGTCAATAATAAAATAAAAATAAATAAATTATTAAAGTGTAGAAAATGAGAAAATTAGTCTACATTTAAAATTTGATAAAAAATATTTTTTAAACTTATATTAACTTTATATTAGCGTAAAACAAAGCTTTAATAGCCACATGTTTTTAATCAGAATTTTTGAAATTATTTTTAATTATCAAACCAATTTTTAAATCTTTATAGCACTAGCTATGTCTACATATTTATAAAAAAATACTTCAATTAATAACTGTGGAATTTGACAGATAATTACAAATAAACAAAATTATTGTTATAAATTTTCGATACATATTGTGGTTGTTGCTTTTCAATTAAAGCGAAAACTTGTTTTTTTTTTTCTTTCTTTTCATTCAATGTCACTAACCTAAGACATTTTCATTATAATCGTGACAAATTGAAATATTGAAATTGTCTAATATTATTAAACAAATACTTAAGATAATATTAAACATCTAATTTACAGCAGACAATCATACGTACTTAAAAAGTGCAAATGTTTGTTGAACTTTTTGTCAATAACTAAAGCACTATCTTGCCGCCAATAAAACTTTTTAAAGTTGTCAGGTTGAAAATAAAATTATCGTTTTTTATACTTGCAATTCATTTTTCAGTACCAATTATACAATCATACGAAATCCATTCAATAATACGGTGGAAAACACTGGTAAATTTCAAAAATACCACAGAATACCTTACATCCGCTGCTGACACATGTATGTTTCTTATCACTACTACATAATTAGAGACTCTTCGGAAGTTGTTTTAACTTAACCGCGTGTTACTAAACAAAAAGCGAAACAAAAGCGGAAATAATTTTAATTATTTTCATAATGAACTTTTAACTCGTAAATAACACTTACATCGACTAAATGATAAAACTCTTCTACAACGATTACGATGATCTAATAAAAAGCCTTTTTGACAGGGTTTGCCACGATTTTGGGTGATCAAGAGTTGTGAAAGATTTATTGAGGGTTTACCAAAAAATATCACTTTTTTGCTCTCTGTAGGGGCACTTAAAACACCCAATAATAAAATGATAATTATAAAACTTTTACACACTGTTAAGAAATTCATTTTCTTAATTTTTTTAATTTTTTTTTAAAGATTTTTTATTTATATATTAACTATTTTTAAATTATTTTCTTTAAAAACTTCCGTCACAATTTCTCTTTAATGTTGTTTCGTTTATAAACAAATTTTAAATAAATATCAATCGTTGTGAGTTAAGTGTTTATACCCTTAAACGTTTTCTTTATTTTTTGTTTTATTTCTCTGTTCCCAGACCAGACCTACATATACATACATATCATGAAATTATATATTGATAAAAATGTTAATAATTTCTTTTATTTCGATTAGATAAGAGGAAATACATTATTTGTACTATTATTAATATATATATACTGGTGTTCTATTGATTTTTTTTGCTTACTTTATGTAAAAAAAGCACTGTCGCACATTCAATTGGCGTTTGTTGTTTCACACTTAGTTTTTTTATTCACTACGTACATGTTCATTCTTTATCATTAAGTAAATCCCAAAACGTAAAAATTCTTTAGATAATATTGTTGTTGTTTTTTTTTTAATGTGTTAAAATCGATGATGACTGCTTTTCCTGACAACTTTTCATCACACAGTAGGTCGAAAAATAACGTTTTGAAATTTATTAAGAAATTGTGAAAAAAATGTATTGCAAAATTATTGGCGATTAACATATTTATCAGATTAATCTAGTCTTTCAATAATTTTAAAATTCAAAATTCACAACGTATGATATAATTTTATACATGGTTTCAGTCTAAAATAACTTAGATAGCATTTTGGAGGGTAAACAGCAATCATTCACATAGTTCATAGAAATCCGAAAATTTTGAACCAAAAAGCAGCAAGTTTTTGGCTTAAATATCAGGAAAGTAGTTTTTAGATTAAATCATTATTGGGAATGAAAAATGGATTAGTAACGACAACCCAAAGAATAAGAAATAGGACTTAAAGTGTATCTTCTATTATAAGCTACTGAAATACTGGGGACATGTACCAAACACACATGTTCAACCGCAACATTCCAACTTGACAACGCTCGACAAATATTTCTATCGATCAGTGCAGAATGTTTTCACTGGAATATGGATTTATGAAAAATTTTTTAATCCTCAAAAAATTGTGCAGTTCCATTTGTGGAAAATTTAAAATTATCTAGGAAAGCAGGTGGCTATCAACACATTAAATAATTTGACATTCTACCAATGCTTCATAAAAAACAAGAAAAATTTACCAAAAGTCACAGATTTTGTTATACTTTTCGAGACAAATCAAAAAGCTTAAATTGAACCGTTGAGGAAGATTGAATTTTAATGGAAAAAACTTGCGACTTCCTGCTATCAATGTCACGTAAAGCAAGAATAATTGTCGGTGAAAATTTGTCAGAGAATACCGATTTCAATAGCGTTCGTCCTTGCGTCTGTGCCAGCTGTATGACCAATAGTTTTGGGTGTTACAAATATCAGGACAAATGACTAATACGCCCCTACTATAATGGTGTGGGGTATAATCAAGACACTTATGACAGACAGACGGACGGACAAAAAAAGCAGTGTAGAGTATAAGCAAGACACCTATGAAAGAATCCTATGGAATTTCATATAAATGATCTCTCTGTATGCTATTTGAATTTACATTTTGAACATGAGAAAAAGTTTTACAACAAAAGGTCTTAACATCTACAATTGTGTTAAAATTTTTGATATCGCACTTAAAGTTTGCTATAAAAATGATTAGAAAATTGGTTCATAAAACACCTTATACCAACACTTTTGTTGGTTTTGGTCTAAAAATGTTTTAAATCACATATGAGATTATATTCCGAAATTAACTCTGATTGTGTATATCTATGTGTGATCGGACCATACAATGTTGCATGTTAACGATAAATGTTTCAACGATAACTACTTTCAATTTAATATAAAGTTTGAAAATTTATACAAATTGCATAATTTTCAATATAATAATATATTCTAATTCTCAACACTGTGCGCTCATATCATATGGTATTATAATTTACAATAGAAACAAATTCCTTAGCTATAAAAATAAAAAAATTTCAAAATCAATTTTGTAGTGTTATACTAGTAATATTTATTTCCGATTTTTAAAGTAACAATATGAAAAACAGCTAAATCATGGCGTGCAGTCAAAAAGTCAATTTCCTGACAACAGTTATTATTACGTACGTACATATGTATTGTACAATACTTATTTATAGATATTAAGTGACTATTATTATAAAGAATTTCGTTGGAAAATAACTTACTAAAGGTGAGAGATAATACCATAACGTTATCATTTATCAGTGACGTCGAGATTTTATGAAAACTATCAACTTGACAACAAGGTAGTAGAGGAATTTCTTAAGGAATACCCACAGCAATGTGTAACATATAATTATAAATTGATATGCAATGCAATATAATCAATTTATCATACAATAGAGTATATACACGTGTTATATTTAATTAATAATTATTTTATAATTAGTTAATTACTTAATATGGCAAAACTGTTCAATTATAGTTGTGTCAAATAGATAAAAAACTTTATCACATACCTATTAAATTTAAACTACACAACTATTTATCAGGTTCAATATTTTTTTAAACTTTACACTATTTTTGAGGAATTTATTAAGAATGTTTAATTATATCTTTAAAAGGATCAAAAGAGGTGCGATCATTTTAAGAATCTTTAGATTTTTATAAAATACATGTACTTAACATAACTATGAGCTCCACATCTGCATTGGCTAGGTAAAATAATGTACCGGTTTAATTTTATTTAAATATCTTTAAAATTGTGACTTGCAGTTTGAGATATGAACAGGCAGACAAATTTAAGGACTCAGATAATGATTCTAAGCCAACCGGTATACTTTCAGTTGGATTGAAAAACCCATGCGTTACAAACATCAGTGCGATCCCTCTACAATATAATGGTGTAGGATATATGTATTTAAATTAAACCAAACAAATTAATCAGAATAGTACTAACGTACTTTTTGGTGCTCGTCATTTTTATTGAATGTAACATCTCTGACAGAATGAATTCTTTTAAAAGAGAGCTTTTTTATAGCAAGCCTAAAAGTATACATTTTAGTAGCAAAATATTTCTAGAATAAAATAAAACACATTTTAAAAATTCTCTATAACCGATTTATAAATTGATACATCACACAAATCAAAACCCAAAATAACATACAATTGGGTGATCATATTTATACTTAATACCACTATAGAGAGGAGGGTATTATGCGTTTGTGCTGATGTTTGTAACACCCATTTAAAGTATAAATCAGTTTAGATCATTGACTGAATCGGTTTAGCTTCGCCCGTCTTTCCATCTGTCTGTCTGCCTGTATGTCCATGTAAAGCTTGTGCGCACGCTACAGGTCGCAATTTTCAAGATAAAATTTGGCACTAACTCTTCTTTTGACCCAAGGATGAACTCTATTGAAAAATTTAAATCCATCCATTATTTTGCCAAACCCCCGACTCATAATTATATTAAAAGCACTAATGGTCAACAAAATTGGAAAAACTTAGTTTTATTAAAGTCTAATAAGTAAAAATATTCCTTTATATAAAGGTATGTAGGATATCGTATGGTTGGCCATGGCCGACTACACATTCATACTTGTTTTAAATAAGAAACAAAATAGAATTATGATCAGAAAAATAAATATGTATATTTCTTAGTTTCTTCAGTTGTAAAAATATATAAATTTAAAAACCAGCATACTAGACAGTATTATACTCTACACCAATAATTTTCGGAAGAATATGATGTACAGAATAAAATAGGATAATATTTGTATATAATTTTTTATAAACTTATACTTGATTTTTGAAAATGTATGGGACTTAGGTCGATTTGTTAATATTTACAGACAATTTCGTTTTATAAATTATGAAATCATTAATTCAGTTTCCCTAATAATTGGATAATAAATATAATAACTGTTTATTAGTACTAAAATGTCCACCAAATTGATTTTTTGAGTTAGAAATTGCCCAATTATATAGAATGTCCATTAGAGTGTCCCGAGGAACAGACTTTTTAAGAATTTCAAATGCCTCTCAATCGCTGCGTATATAAATAATACTTTTTTCTAACTCTCCTCAGTTCCCTATCGGCGATTGAAAATCCTGAACTCAGTGTAATTTTCGAAAAATGAAATATTTTAGGTTTTTTCGAAATGGGTCTTAAAAATTCCGTAATTTTGTGCTAATTAAGGAAAAATATTTTTAAAATTTTTGTAGAGCATTTTTGGTCCATAAAATAATTTTAGTGGGTTGGAGAGGCATATTATTTTTGCGTTTAATCGAAATAGGAGTCAAAATTTGTAGTTTAATTTTTTTAGTTTATACAGAAATATTAAAAAAAAATAAAATAGTTTGGCATTTGGTTTGGTCCGCGAATATAACTAATGAAAGGAGATACAGTACTAAATTGTTTACAAATATCTCTATGTTTGATGTTTAAAATGGTAAATGGCTAAATCTTGCTAAATTTAAAACAAATGAATAATGTTCATAGGTTAACAATTAAATGCAAAACATAACATACGATATCGTCTCGAATTGACAACATACTTTCGAAATAAAAATCAAGTAGCAAATCAATTTTCGATAAGATTATCTTGATGGTAAGGTGGTTGTCAAGTAGAACGACACACACAGTATTATAAAAATAATATGCGTAAAGAGGACTTTTTCTTTACTTATGATAGAATCAATAGAATCGGACAAATCGTTTAAGGCATGTTTTGCGTACACTGTAATAGTCACCGAAAACACTTACAACAAAAAATAAGTTTTTTCTCTGTACAAATATATGAAATTTCCTTTTCGGCACCAATTAATATGTGTGCGGAAATGAGCCTCTAAAACTGTGCGGCGTAATTAAAAATTTAATAAAGATTACTCAATGAAAAAGTTATTAAATCCTAAATAAAACATTTATATTTCTTCTTTAGTTGATTCTAATGACTCTCGTATTATCAAAAGACATATCGTATTGTCTTCTATATAACAATTATTATCTTAGTACCATATATTAAAACTATGACAATATTTTATTCATATTTCACCAACATTTTATTATAATATAAATTTATTTTTTTTTTTAATTTTTAATACATTTATTAATAAATTAATAACTTATATCTAACGAAAATAACATATTCATTTTATTAATACTACATAATTTTAAAATAATTTAAATCGTTATAATACTGCACACAGTTGTGTTGATTAATTGCCTTTTAAACAGTCTTACGAGATTCCAACCAAAATATTTTAATAAGAAATTCCGGGAAAGGTTGTTTTTAACATTTTTCATCTAAAAATAACAAAAATAAAATTAAAAATATTTATAACAATAACAACACAATTTAAACAACAATACAATTTCAAAATGTTTTAATTTTGATTAGATATGATGTCTTCATTTTTATGTGGTCAAAGAGATAAATAGAAATGTTCCAAGTTTGTAAATAATTGATTGTTAAAAAGCAAAATTCAATAATTGAAATGAAATTTAATAAAATACAATAAGAAGGCATGACATTTCAATACATGTTTAATTGTAGATTACAATTGATAAGAACCAATGAATGACCATGATGGTAGAAGTATGTATGTGACGGAATGTATACAATAATATACTACATACTTAATACATGTGGCTTAAGTTAAATACTCTTGACGTAGGTAGTTCATACTGAAATCAAAGCTTATGTGAGTATTATATGCAATACTATTTAATTTAACTAGTTTTAAGTATATGAAACTGCCCTCAAAAGTCACATACTTTTACAAAGACATATGCATTAAAATACCCTGCAATTTTATTTCACTTTCCCATAGTAGTATTATATTTAAAATATACATGCATATGTGTATAAATTTGGAAAAATTGTTTCAAAAACAGCTGGGTATCTGCCAAAGTTATAATATATGTATGTACATATGTATGTCACAGATACTTATATGAATGCTTTTGCAATTATTTTAAGTGCATCTTTTTGCAAAATAATTATATTTACCTGGCTTAAATGATATTACACGTCGACAGCGACCACGATGATCTCTCATTTGACATTTTGGACATGGTTCCATTTTAGGTGATGTTGCAAATAATTGTCCTTTATTTACAGATGCTTTCGTATAAAAGATGACACGTCTTGCATCTGTTTCCGTTGGTGCACAAAAAACTATTAAAATTGTCAACATTAATACTGTTGCAAATACTTTATGCACTTTATATGACAACATTATGGCAATGAGTGTGTCTGTTCGTATGTGTACACTTATTTGGTCTTAATATCCTTGTTAAAATAGTACTTTTGTGGTTTATTTCAGTTACGTACACGAAAATTTACTTAAAATTTCAAAATCACAAACGTTGTCGAATATAAATTGTTTTGTAAATGTAGAACGAGAACAATTTACGCGATTTCTTTTTAGTTTATTTTAAAAATGTAGAAATATATATGTTACTTGTTCAAATGCCGGTCTTTAACTGATTACAAATGATAGAAAATTTTTAAATTTTATATATAGAAAATTATTTAGAGATTGTTAAGGTGACCAGCGTTTTATTAGAAAAAAATTCAGAAAATATTAGTTATTATTTCCAATATTATTCTAGTTGTCTTTAAAAAAACTTCACATTTAAGTGATTATCAAAAAAGTAATTCCAGATATTGATTGATCTCATTTATAAAACCGATCTACATGGATATAGGCTTATTTTTTAATTCATATATACAGAACTGTTCAGAAAATATCTCATTCTCTATTTCCCTCATTTGGGCTCTAGCATGCCTTCAATGGACAGGTGGATAGACGGACATATCAAGATTGTTCATATAATCATTCACTAAATATATACTTTTCGGAATCTATGAGTCATCGTGCTTGTAGCATTTGCATCCAAACCGTACGTCTTCAATTGATAGACGAATATAGTTAGATCGTCATAGAATGACTTTTCTGAATCAATTGACCAATAATTTCGATGTGTTACACCCTAAAGTGGCTTAAACTGACAGACAGACGGACATAAAAAGATCCTCTCAGAATATAAAAAGAACCCAGAAAATATAAATAAACTTTTATAAATCTCTTGTCAAAGTTTCGATGTGTTATAAACACAATGACATATTTATTTTATATATAATTTTTCAGGGTGACTTTCAAAAGTATATCTCATATAATCTGGTCACTTTAATTTCCTTTACGTAGAGTAGATTCAATTGACAAGAATGATAAGGTGTCAGATAAAAAATATATACACATTTAACAAAATTAATTAAACTTTAACCAGTTGCTTCACACACATGAAACTCTTTTGCCTGCTTTTAGGCCGCAATGAATCATTAACTTGTTACAATTTGCCATTATACAACTTCTTAGAATGTTTGACATGTTCCCGAGAAAAAACTTACAAAAGAAATTATAATAAGTATTTATTTAAATTATTACCTTTAATGTTTATGGTCACCCTAAAATTAGAAACACTTGGAATAAAATTGTGAAATTACAAATTTGCTTAAATATTTGTTTATTCTAATTATTGCTGGTAATTAAACAAACTTTATTTCTGCTGAATTCATTTTGTCTAATTAGCACCCTGTATTTGAAAGTGTTCTATCAGTGGGCTAAAAAAAGAGATAAGCTATAAAAATGACACAAAATATAATTACTTTTTTTTAATATTTTTTCGAAAAAAACAATAAAATAATTAATTGATTAACATATCGAATACACATGTATTTGAGTAATGTTTGAGTATGGTACAGGCGGTCGTTGAGACTTTTGTGCACTACTGGAGGGAGATCACATATTATAGCTTTTCATATTATTTAAAAAAAAATCGATGTTGAATTTTTAAGGTGTTGCATAACTAACATAAACTCAATTCAAGTAATTTTCTCAAGGCGAGATTGTATGGCGACAACAGTCAAATAAGGCTCGACCATTACGAAAACCATCAGAATCATTTAGACTTATATTAAAAAAAGATATTAGAACATTTTACATAATTATGAGTTTAAATGCCCTATTTGTGGGGTACCGTTGTATGGGGACGGAAGCGAAATAATAAACCGATTATAACCATTTTCGTTCTTGAGTTAAATGAAGTGATGTGACAAATTTCTTAAAATTATCTTGCAAATTATAACATACAACAATAGCACACTGATTGTGAAATGTGCAAATGTTTATTGAGATTTTTGTTGCATGTTGGTTTTGCAACATTGAACAATGCGAATAAATGTTGATTCCATGATGCAATTTTATCTTATTATTGCTATATTTTACATTTTAAAAAGTGTTACAAATTTTGTAAAACAATAAAAATTCCTTAGTCTTATTGTGTAGCTAATAGTTAACAAACAAATGTATTACATGTTAAGCACTTTTGGCCGCAGACGCCGTAGCACGTGTTTTATAAACAATTTAAGCCTTTGGATATGCAATCGTATTAATGGGTATTTCTAATATTGTATAATAAAAAAAAGCAGTCATCAACTCTATACACCATTGATAAGAAATAACTATCTTTAACATTGTGACGTTGCAACGCGTTGTTATTTGCACGTCAAAATATTTGTACATATTGTACATGAAATCACAACACACATACACAAGACGTTATCATTAGAAGTGTTGTTAGAAAAAAAAATTAAGTCATAAAATTATAATTTATAGATCATAATTTGTTTTAAGAAAATATTTACGTCTGCCTTTTTCAAAAGCAGAAAATGTGAGTAATGACAAATAGATATTTTGTCTATAACAAATTAAGTTTTATAGAAATGACGATCTAACCCCCTAGCCTGTTAAAAACCATGCCTAAATTTAGATCCTGAACATTAATCAGTTTCTTTACAAATACAACACGGTAACACAATTATAGCATAGGCCGACAAATTTTTAACATTGAGACCAAAGTGTATTATTCTAAAGTACCGAAGCCCGCTTAATCCGAATCTGGACTTAGAATTTTCCCATCATATCAGGGATTTGTGATATCATGTCCTAATGTTTAAAAAATAAATTATTACCTTTTTAACACGTTATAACTGCTCTAAGACAACTCTTGAAATGTTTTATATAATCTGAAAGTAAATTTTGTCAGCTTTAAAATAATGTCTTTATATAATAATAAATTATTTGTTTCTCGTAGTTGTTGCTGAGATATCATCCGTTGAAGTTGACAGACGATATGACAGCGTTAAATCGAATCAGAAAGTGAATTTGTGTCGATTGGAACATCGCCAGGTAGGTGTGGATCCTACGTTTTTGTTCGTTATAAACAGTATTAACAAAGCATAATACCATCTACACTATAGTAGTTCAGGTTGTATGAATAGATAATAAACATAATTTTACAAATAATGTTGTCCATTATAAGGCTACTTTAACCAGAGACTTTTTCACTATTCAGCTTAAAAAAAATATTTAATAAAATATAAATATATTATTTACAATAGTAAGCCTCATAGTATATTATGGTTAGACGTATCCGACTATAACTTCTTAAATTGTTTCATAGATATTTTACGCTAATTATGTCACAAAGCAGTAAGATAAAATATACACCACGATACAATAAATTATAATCGAAATATTTGTTTTTGACAAAGAATACTACTATATAAACAAAATGTTATGACGAAATTATAAAATGACTTTTGAAACAAGAACGTGATTTCAAACATTCGCATAAAATCCCTAAAATTAACAACTATTTATACACATACACATAAAACTAGGGTGGCTCCAAAAAATAATTAGTGTTGATTTTAGCCATAAAACTGTCAAGTTTTCCATTCGTACTTCCTCACAATGTGTGCTCTTAGATTATGGTTACCAAAACTTAGATTATGGTTACCACAACTATATTTTTTCTCTCCATGCATGTATGAATGAATACTTTTTATTATGGAGAAATTTTGATATCCGATTCAGGATAGCTCAATCTGGATTAAAAATGTATCTAAGATCTTCAGAATTTTTTTTTCAACATACATACGGGCATTCCTACCTTTTAATTAAGTTTAGTAGTATATTTTTTAGATCTATAAACAGTATAAACAGTAGCAGCCTAATAATTACTTGCTAAATTTAGAATTAAAAATTCCGCAAGTAATTACCTATTAGATAGAAATTCTATAATAATTTTCCCAAAAAGGTAAAATAATTTCAAAGTCCAAATTTTTCTTTATGACAAATTGTGGGTTTTTTGTCCTCGAGCTATTGCTCAATTTTATTTACTTAACTCATCAGTCATTACTATAATGCGTAGATATAATTCTTAGTATTTTAAAAAAATAATTGTTTTATAAATATTGAGTGATCCCCTTATTGTCACAACCAGACCATTGATTGATAAATATTAATTTGTAATCAAGCTACAATTTGAAATTTTCCACAATATATTAGTCAATGAAATTTCAACAGAAAAACTTGTCTTTAAATTGGTAATTAAATATTGAGTAAATTTTTTGAATTACGTTCTTTTTTATTTAATAAGGAAAGTTTATTTCGTCAAAAACTAAACATTTAGTATTAAAAATTTTGTTTACATTTTTAAAATATAATCAATGAAAGAATGGAAGTATTATGCGTTTGTGCTGATATTAGTAATACCCTAAAATATTAGTCCTAAACCAGACACGGATCTAGATCAAGAGTTTAGGAAGGGTATTTTTTTCTTTTTTCTCTTTTTCCACATTTTTATATTTTGTACAAAAAGTTTTCGGTTTGGGGAGGGAAATTTCCCTATTCCACCCCGACCTTAAAGTATACCAATTGGCTCATAATCACTTTTTGAATCGATGCTATGTCCGTTCGTTTGTCTGTCTATCCATAAAAACTTGTTAACTCGCCACTGCTCTCAATTTTTTTATATAATTTTATGTCAACTGTTGGAATTTTGAAATTCTTCTGATCTGATATTGATTTATAGATAAATTTTTACTAATTAAAATTGCTTCTTTTTAATTTAATTGGAATTTGGCACAAATTCTGCAGATAAACTATACATATAAATCATATAAGTAGTTTTTTTTATTACACACATATTTTTTAGAATTATATTCATAAATATTTTATTAAACACTGAAATAACAAAATACTTTTTCAAAATAAAAAAAATGTATAAATATTTTAGATAATATGTTTTTGTTTATTTTATTTACTAACACATGTTTGACTTATATTTAATTTATATTAAAAAATATATATAGTTATGAAATAAATTGCTTAATATCGACATTTCCCTTTATGATCCATTTTAAGACATCTACGCGTTATAGAAAATATACTGGCTTCATTCACATCGGTTTCGTTTGATTTAAAAAATATCACCTTTTTAGAGTTGATGGGTTTTATAAAATCATTTACACTTAATAATAGAACAATAACAAATAGTGTTAATAATCTGAATTTCATTATGTGGTTTTGTTTATTTTTTAATATTTTCTAAGTTGTTTAGCCGACAATGATTTAATTTGTACTAAAATTATATTTAATATAACAAACAACAGCAATTTACTGATAACTTTATAAATGAATATGAGAGAGAGTAATTAAATATAAACAAAATCTCTTAATATAATTAAAAATAGGAGATTTTTGTAAAGACATGAGAAACGGTATGTTTTACAAACAGAGTTGCCGTATACTTTGAATATGAGTAAACAAATATTTTAGATTTTAAAATGAGTTTTTGTTTAAGCTGTTTTTGCAAAAAAAAAAAATTCGTTGCAAAACTTCTTGTAAACATGATGAATTTTTCATGAAATGCAAATTAATTTCATCATCGATCCATGTACAATCATTTTACTTATATACTACCGATATCTAATCTCTGACTGTTCCATTGCTTAACTTCCAATATGTAAAAAAAAATCACTGCCCGCAACAGCACCCGGCGACGTAATCTGTAAATCGTATAATGAATCTATGAAAAAATTCGAAGCATACCCGAACAAGAAATGAATTTTCGATTGTATCACTTGTATACCTTACATTCTTCACTGTTCAACATCTGAAACACTAACTCTAGCTATACGGATGTGTAAGGTCCGCATATTTGTACTTCCATCGTATATCATATATACCAACTCAATTCTGTTTTTTAATAAAAAAATATCTTTCCGAGAACTTTTTAAAACCAATGACACCATATACTTACACCCACAACGAATAGAGCTCTGTAATAACCGTGACAAGACAAAGTTGGAAACTCTACCCTGTAGGCTACCAATTAACAGATAAAATAGTTCTTTCATTTGACACCGTGTCAAATAATTCCAAAAAAGGGCGAGAGTGCATTCGATCATCACATATTAATAATCCTGGAAAACTAAAAGTACTGATAGAACTTAGAGACTGCAATAACACCAAGATGGATATTTTTTTTCTACCCGCATTAAACTGCATTTAGTAAAAAATTATAGTCGGGCGCGCCCGACCATATAATACCCTACACCTGTTAGTTAGTTTTAAAGGAGGATGTACACACAAATCCGAAGAAATACACCCAGGCCTCTATCGGGTCTGTCCTTAACCTGTAGATTGATTACAAGGTTAACAACCCCTATTCGGTGGTTCCGTTGTCTGGGGGCTAGGTGAAATAATGAACCGATCTTAATCATTTTCAACAGGCTTCGTCCCTAGTAGAATAGAAGGTCGTGCACCAAATTTCATTAAATTATCTTCAAAATTGCGACCTGTAGTTAGATTACAAGGTTTACATAGACGGACAGACGGATGGACATAGCTAAATCGACTCAGAAAACAATTCCTCCCCACTAAAGTGGTGTAGGGTGTAATTACTGATTCTAACAGAATTTATAAACATAAAGCTTTTGAATTTTATTAAAAAATAATTTAAATATATATAAAACTTCGACATACATATATCCAGGTTTTTAGAAAATTCCCCATATTTTTATCCCAATGCCGATATGTTTTACTGATTCTTATAATGGTTTGTATGTTGTTAATTACTATTTCAAATTGTAAACTGTAGATTCTAAACAAGATTAATATGCACAGATGGACGGTCAGCTTATTCATCTAGAAAGTCATTCTAAAATAATCAGCAAATCAGTTTGTTCCTTACAATTAATTCAACACTAAATTTTCATTATATACACAATTTTATTAAATCCACAAAAAATCATATAGACCTTGTCAGAAAATTACTTGGCTTTTTAAAATATCCATAAAAAAAAACTTTAAATAATGTTGTACTTGTTTAGAAATAATTCTTTAGTTATTTTAATTTTACTACATTATTGAAAACAAATATTTTTATTACTAAAACATAAATATATCATTACGTTCAAGTAATAAAATTTATGTAAAAAACAATCTCAATTGAAAAATCAATAAAATACTAGAAATAAAGATAAATATATACAATAAACAAACATTATAAACATACAAAAAATTTAAAAAAAAAATATTTTATTTTAATATTTAGGTTGTTTTTTTTTCATACTATATGAAAATGTTAATCCCAATATGAATAATACTTTTTAAATGATTCAGAAAAGTTAATATAATGACGGACAATTTGCTACTTAATTAAAAATTATCAAAAAATGAATAACATACGTATGCGTTATAAATTTGTTTATATTATGTTTAGTTTGTATATTTATTTATAAATCGAAAGGTGTACAATAAATTAATAATAAAAACAAAATAAACCAAAAGTAAAAAAAAATACAAAATTATGTACATATATATTTGTAAAGACATATACAGAATATATTAATTAATCAGCAAACTACCATTAATTTTTCAGATAAATAATAGATTTTCTTGTTATTGTAATTTTTAAATCATAAACACAAGAATTGTTTCTTTTCTTTTAAGGAAAAATGAGAATAAAATACTTAATTACTAAAATACACAAATCAGGGTAGAGATTTTAAAATAAAAATTTCGACAGCAGGGTTTGCAAAAATTAAAATATTTAATAAAAAGTAAAAAAATATTTAATTATATATTTTTAGGGAGAGTGAGGCATTTTGAATGAAATTTTGTTTGTTATTTTCTATTGTATTTATTAAGGATACAAGTCAAGATATACTTTTTTTTACTTCTAATCAGTCCATAACTAGAGTTATTATATGGAAAACACTTGTAATTTCCTAATGACTTACGTATTTATCAGGCCTGTCACAAAATTCCATTCCGATCGAAAATAGAATTATTTTTCCTAATTTTCTTCTTCAAAAAAGGAAAATAGTAATTTTCAAAATGAAATCACTTCAAATTATCAACATGAAATTAACAATAATTTAAACTTATTATTTTTTTAAGTTTTTACCGATATATTTAAATGCTATAATTGTACTTTCGATCGGAATGGAATTCTGTGACAGGCCTGTATATATACACATACTTTTCAATTACTACCACGTCTGTATTATATATAAGAATTTTTGATTTTTCCCCTTTTTTGGACGAGTTTTTTTAGTCAAAGAAAGAAAACTTTTTTTAACACACAAAAGTACTAAAATTACTAATCGAAACTTTAGGAGTTGGTTAAGAAATGCCATGAGTCGGGTACGCATATTTAAACCTCGTCGAACAAAAATAATTAGTTATTCACACCTATAGTAAGTACTTTCACATTGCTTCAATATTATTTGCCTGCTTACTAGGTAAGTAAAAATTTTCCTGGATGCTTAAAAAGAAGCATCGCAATCTGTGGAGGCGAGTTTTTGTTTTTTAAACAAAACTAATTTTTAACTTCCTATTTTTAAGTAATTATTAAAGAAGTTATTTGTAAGCGACCGTTGTAGGTACTCGCCTCCATAGAGTTAAAATGCTATTAAATTGATTTTAGTCCTATTGCAAGGACTCCTTTTAAAATCGTAGGTCTCTTCTTATTATACTCTCCTTTTTCTTTCTTTCTTTATATTATTCAATAGATTTATTAACACAATTTTATTAACATTGCAGGCCCAATTCAATTGAATTTGGTTCATACTTTATGGTTTCTGTAAAATATTATCCCCATTAGGAGAAATTTCATTAAATATAGAAGATGATATATGCATTAGAAAAGCTTAAATATTTTTCACTTTTCCGATTATTGATAATTCACAAAGTTCGGGAAACATATTAATCACCCATAACTGAAAACTTCAAAAATCAAACGACTTCCTAATTTACGATAAAAATTTATAATTTTTTTTTATTAAAGCAAATCCTCTCCCTGACAATAAAGTATGATGAGTGCGAAAATACACGAATTTTATTATTGTGGGAGCGTAATTTTTGTTTTTAATTTTTTGTTTTTAATTTTCTTAAAAAAAAAATCACATATGTACAATGTACGAAAAATGTATACTGTAAACAACCAAATAACAACAAATAAATAGAATTTTTTTTTAACTTCTCATTGGGACAGTGAGAAAAACGTACATATAATAAAAAGAAGAACACATCTGAACACATTCGAACACATGCTGATGAATGATACTTATGTTGCTTTCAGATATTAAATCCTCATAACAGTTGGGCAAAATGGCTGAGAATGGTCGGACGGTTAAATTTCGGATAAAAAATTAAAATAATTTCTTAAAAAGCAAAAATAAACGCATTCAAACGATTAATATAAAAAATAAAACAAAAACAAGTAAAAGAAATAACAGAAATAATAATAAACAAAAAATTGTTTATAAATGTCACACATATGTTAAAGACTACCAAAATAAAGAACAACAAAAACAAAAAAAGATTTGAGAAAACAAAAAAAACGAAGCCAAATCACACACGATATAAAAATAAATAAATATAATTAAGATTTTAAAAAGCAACAAATTCGAAAATTTATTTAAAAAGAAAGTGAAATTTATTTGTATTGAAAAAAGTAAGGCATTTGAAAAGTGTGTTTGATGTGCTAATTGTATTTAATTTTGGAAAACAAACATCAAGAAAAAAACACGACACTTTAAGATAATTTTGCCAATAAAAAGAAACATAAGATAAATTCAAAGTGTTAAATGATAAATTAAGAAAATGTGTGTTTCAATTGTCTACAATTTAAAATTGTTTTGAAGTGAATGAAACCATTTCAGCTTATTTTTTTACACAAAAACTACTATTGTTTCTAAACGCATACTTTGCTTGCCTCTTGAACGTCATTATCTTTTTGAATTCTATAAATATTTAAAACATACAAAAAATTTAAACTATAAAAATAAACTACTAACGGCTCATTGAAATTTTAAATAAATAACAAAAAAACTGAAGCAAAAAAAATTAAGAAAATTATTTTTCGTTTGCTAGTTGGCCTTTAGCCAGCGGCTAAATGTTGATCTTCATAAACAAACCGATGATCATTTGAATTGTACTCGTATATAAAAATTATAGAATTCTTCTTTGATAATACTACGTTAAAGTTTATGTCCCCTTTTATTCCCGTTTCATGTGGTTTTCTTTGAATTTATTTGGGTGACATTAAAAGTCATCACTTTTTCATTTTATTTTGCGGAACATATGTGTATATACATAAATCGAGTTCAATTTGGATGACATCGTCTGCACAAATTGTTTGACAACAGGTGGATTATAGTATAAAAATGCTATGTAAATATTACACCATTTCTAACTGTATTTAGAAAGTGTTAGTTTATGTAGCTTTTACTTCCACGTTCGAGCATCGTTTCAATTATATATGGATGATACCTTTTCCCATTAGGGTTTAAAACTTTTTTTTAATGAAAATTTCTCCTTCATTGGCGATATAAGATCCAGCAGGTGATTTACAGTTATGCTTACAATTTGTTAAATTACTGATAGTGTCCGAATTATTAAAAATATATCGAGAGAAAGAAAATCCCTCTTTTAATATTTTGTAACAATCGGTCCATAATCGTAAGAATCGGTTCGTAAAGGATCAAATACAATTAAATCAAAATCTTTTTATTATATTTTGTGATGATCGTCCATCCAAAGCAAAAAAAAAAAAAATCGGAAATCAATCAATATTTTATCCAAAAATTTGTTTAACTATACTGCCCCTTGTAATATTTTAATATCAAAACAAAAAATACATTTATTCAAAGCAAATAAAATATATATTTAGAAATGGTGTAGATATCTTAAAATATTATTTCAAAACTGAATCATATTTTTATATCTTATTTTTTGCCTAAATATTTTAAAAATCATTTAGAGAGATTAAACGAAAATAAATAATAATAAACTCAAAACACTCTTAGCGAGAGATACATAGTTGTCACATACATACAAGAGAGTAGAAGGTGAATTTCGAAAATAGAATCGCACAAGTGTTTCCTTATGTGATTTACATACTATTTCAACAATGTCAGATTTGTTTATGGATATGCATCGTCGTCGTCGACGTTGGCATAGCCATCAGACCACACCACCAACGTCCACATCACCGTCAACAACTACAACAACAACAACCTCAGAATCGCCAAGTTCAACACAACATACAATAAACGATCACAACACATTTAGTCATCATAATAAAATGACAACAAATGATGCTGCTGATGCAGCTTATAATGCAAATTATAATAAATTAAAAGAACCCAAAGAGGGAAAATGTGAAAATTATGATTATGATGACAATGATGAATTTGCCAATATATTAAGTTTGAAATTACGAAAACCCAAACATTGGAAATGGGAGCTATCTACCTCGAAATCATGTTCTAATATAGCTCTGCCACGTATTTTACTGTACGATCATAAAGGTCAACTTTTGGTAGATGCTCAGGATGATAATGAAAGTGTTTATAAACAAGAGGATTTTGAAAAACCAAAACGTGATAAATCGAAAAAACGTTCTCATCAATCGAAACAAGAACGATCTGCCACGACAAATCTAACGCATTCCATACGTAAAGCTTTGGAAAAAGAATTTAATGGTTTACAAATTCAAGAAGCCACACCATCTCCCGAACCTTATGCCAACATGTCCAATTCTTCTCATCGTAGTCGTAAAGCAATTGACTTTAATACAACCGATTTACCGGATTATAGTCTCTCGAGAAGGTCTTCCTCTTTAAGAGGAGTTCGTTTCAATATAGAAAACGACGATGATCAAGCCTATTATACATCACAAATACCGGAATTTTTACCTACTCCACCTTCGACAACAACACCCACATCATCGTCGTCGGGTCCTCGAGGGAAAAGAAAATATCGTCGTTCCCAAAGTTCGGGTAGATCATCAGCACATTCGGAATCCATACTCGAAAGATTTAGTTATCAAAAAGGACGTTTTTCTTCGCCCGAATACGCAGAAGAAAAAGAAGTTCAACATGGTCCACGTTACTTTTTGCGTACTAGCAAAGCTGGTACTTTGGTAGTGCAAGAAGATAGTTTTAGTCAACATCCCAGAAGAAGAAGACGAACAATTAAAAATCGCTCTACCGAGTCATTGCAAAGTGGTCAGAAGTCTTTACTTTCATCTACGCCTCCAGCACAAACGCAATCTGCCTGCAATAGTCCAACTCGAGCGAGCGATTTAAGTCGTAATACTAGTAGAAAACAACAACCCATACGTCGTAATTTGACTGATGGAAATATTTTACTAAATAAACAATTATCAACATCTGAGGAAGATATTGCAACAGCAGCAGCGGTAGCTGTTGGCCAAAAACAACTAATGGAAAATGTTAATTCAAGACATTTGCGTAAATATGCACAGGCACGTAATCAAGCAAAAGGTGGGTAGATTTACAAACATGCAGTACATATTTTAAATGTATTTATTTAATTAGAAGACTGACAATGATGTAGTACAAATAAAATGTATCGTTTTATTTACTAGAATACTTAGATAATATGTTTTTAAATTTTTAGTAGCTTTATTGAAGTCCCAATGACACTATCTAGCCCTATACAAACTTCCCTTCAGAAAATGACTTAAAGGTCAAAATTCACTTATAAACACTAATAACGCGATTAAATTCTACATGAATAGTTTTGATGCCGACGGAAATTCCTTTACCAAAATTTATAAGGATATGCCCATATTTGACATCGTGTCGAAAACCTCTTCTTTTTTATAGTAAATAAGTAAAAATATAATCCACATTTTTAACATACTTGCTTTTGTCGTCTAGGCTTGACTATACATTCAGACTTGTTTACCAAATTAGTTATTTTGTCATCTTGTAAATAAACTTCATATTGCTTAATAAACGATCTTTGGAAGAGTGTAATTTACCTTTGTTTTAGATCGAGGTCTAGAGAATCTGAAATACAATTTTATTTGTACATATTTATGATTCCATTTAAACATCGATTAATTTAAGAGAGTCAATTATGAAAGTAGCTTTGTACTTTCTATCCCTACAACCAATCATTGTTTCTTATTATTTTCTTATTGAATCTTAATCCTGGATGTGTATATCTACATAGCGGACATAAGACACCTAGCAGTTAAGTCGAACAGTAGCGAACTACCTATTTAACCTACCTCGTCGGCGACGAGGAAGTCAATCGTCACCACATAAATAATAATGGCATTATCTAGGGTTATCTTGTCTGTTTAAAGACGTAGCAGATGAAAGTCTCTGCTAGGAATCGAACCAACAACGCCGGATTGACAGGCTAGCACAATACCAAGAAGGCGTTCCTTTTATATCCTACACCGCTTTAGTGGGGAGGGTATATTGGGTTTGTGCTGTT
The DNA here is from genome assembly GCF_022045245.1 of Lucilia cuprina. Classification (NCBI taxonomy): domain Eukaryota; kingdom Metazoa; phylum Arthropoda; class Insecta; order Diptera; family Calliphoridae; genus Lucilia; species Lucilia cuprina. Next base: position 52,226,449 of record NC_060951.1, on the reverse strand, counting down.
ATTTGTAACATGCAGAATCGTTTTATGAGTCAATTAAGCTATGTCCGTCCGTCTAGCAGTCCATGTAAACCGTGTGTGCAAGATGCAGGTCGCAATTTTTAAGATAATTGGATGAAATTTGGCACTAATGTGTTTTTTTTTGCCCCAAGGACAATGTGGTTAAAATCGGTCCATTATTTCCAGCCCCCATACAACCGTACCCCTCGAATAGGGCCTTGGTGCTTATAATTAAGTTAAATGATCTATTATGTCAACAAAAAAGCCGAAAAACTTAGATTTATAGAACTTTTAATGACACTACCGATTGGTCAATTCGGTAGCCCCCATACAAACTCCACTTTAGAAAATTACATGAAAATACATATAAAAACTAATAACACTTTTAAATTCTGCATAAATAACTTTGAAGAAACTTCCTCTTCCAACATTTATAAGGATAGACCCATTTTTACCCCGTACCCCTCTTGTAAAAAAATCTCTTTTTTGTCAAAAATAGGTAAAAATATTAAAAAAAGTAAAAAAACAAATCAAATGCTTTTTTTAATAATCCACATTTTTAACATATTGACTGAATTAGAGTATCATATAGTCGGTAATGCCCGACTATACCTCCATTCTTGTTATACCCTACATCACCATAGTAAGAGAGAATTATATGTTTGTGCTGATGTTTATAACCATCGGAAAGGGCCTTTCAGTTTTCAGTTAATAATGTTAAATGTCGTAGTATCTCTATAAAAATCGTCAAAACTTAGTTCTATATACGTCTAATAAATATGCTTTGAAAGCACACAAACCTAATAGAAATGGTTGAGCTCCAAATTCTTTCCTTTATGACGAATCTTTCTCAGTATACACTAGCGGAAATATCTCCTATACTTATTGACAAACTTTATTAATTTAAGACAAGTAAATTTTTAAAACCGTATTTAATAGAATTATCTATGTTTTGGGTTTCAAAGAACTTCAAAAAACAGATGGACAGACATTTGGATTCGAAACTTTTTTAATAATCGAGACTTATAAATTTATATAGACTATTCTAAAAAATACTATTTCTATTAAAATGGCTAAAACTGAATTCTCTGTATAATGTAAAAAATATTTTAGAATAAACATAATGATAACATAAATTTTCAGTAAACTAAAAAAAAAAATAATGGGAAAACAGGTGGACGAATTTTGCAAAAAGTGCTAAAGAAGGCAAAAATTCTATTAGATTTTCTTCCATATGTGAAATAAGGTTTTCATACTACATTTAATAAATATTTACAAATAACTTATTAAAAATATAAATTAAAATAAAATCACATGTGTCAGCCTATTTATTAATGACACACAAATGTCTGGATAGGGAATATCGTATATTATATACCAGGGGTATACACGAACATACTTATTATATATACACACAGTAATATATGATAATTTAATGTTTTTCTTTTATTGTTTTTAGGCAAAAGAAATATATTAGCTTTAAACTTATTTTGGATGTTGTCCAAATGTTAAATAGCAATTTCGTTTTTATATAAATTTTCATTCTTTAGCAAAGTATTTTGATCAATTATTTAAAAACTGTCAAAACTTTAGAAATTTCTTTATGACAGTACAGTTTTTCTGAATCCTTAAAAAGAAATTATTTTGACTGATAATGAAAAATGATATTGTACAACAATAATTTTTTTTCTTATTTACAGATTTAGATTATTCAGCCGATGTTCATCAAAATGGCAAAGTTAGATGAAATTATTGGTAAAAGTTTCGTGACGAGTATTGTTCATTAATAGATATATATTGTATATTTAAAGACATGGTTGTGAAAAATATAATAATGCAAATACTTAATTAATTTATGATGTAAAAATATGTGTAAATAAAATTGTAAAATAATTTTTAAACATTAATTGTGTTAATTTTGTATTTTAATTCTAAAAACTTTAATTAAAATTAGCTTAAAAATGGAAATTTTTTAAAAAGGAAAATTTAGAAAATATAATACATATATCCGAAACACGAAATTGAAATTAAAGCATTCAGAAATTCCGAAACTATATTCAGTGGCAATGTAAATACAAAAACAAATGCGATAGCAGTAGTGGGCGTGGCACATACCGAGGTAAATTTTATAATTAAAAAATTTCAACTTGCTTTAATAATGGAAATTTTTTAAGATGATGTAGGCCCTGCCTAAAAGTATACATTCAAATAATTACCACTAAACATAATAAAATACATACAACATATTTGTAAAGTAATCATCATCTTAAGATCATGATCTTAATTTATATTATCGCTAAAAAAAACAATTGTCTTATTTTGCATTTGTTTTTTTATTTTACTCATATAAAGAGTCACTACAATTCACAAAAAAATTTTCATTCATTGTCTAACAATCAAAGAAATGTTTACAAATAATTTTCTAAAATTTGCGTTTATTGTAAGCGTTCTGTTTACAGTAGAAGTTGTTCTTAAGCAAGTAGAAAGTTCCATGTCAAATGCTCATTATGGGGACAATTCCTATCAATATCCCATAGTATATCAACGTTTTATACGACGACGACCATCAATGTATCCACATTATCAATATATGGAAGAAATTGTCGAAATATTTGATACAAAAGAGAAGCCTCCCTCTGGAGGCAGAATAATAATGTCCGATGAAGAGATTGATAAATTTATATTCTGTGATTTTAATCGGCATCTGGATCAATGTAAGTATATAACTAGTAGTATACAAATCAGAAAAAATAAGATTTTTTTTTATTAAAATTTAGGTAAAAGTTATTGGGAATCTCGTAAGAAACCTACAATTACCAGACCTACAACTACAAATAAACTTCCATCCAGTGGCAGAACAACTATGACAGATGAAGAGGTTGATAAATTTATATTTTGTGATTTTAATCGACATCTGGATGAATGCAAGTACATGATAGTATTTTAATCTGAAATATATATATTTTTTAATTTTTTTATATTTAATTTTAGGTAAAAGTTATTGGGAATCCCGTAAAAAACCTACAGTTTCCAGACCTACAACAACAAAAACACCTTTAATTGAAACCACAACTACAAGTGATCCTCAAATAACAACAGAATTTTCTGAAATTCCACATCTGGCCGATAATGAAGATGAAGATTTGAACTTAGAAAATGAAACGAATTATGATTATGATGCTGATTATGATGAATAGTACTTATGTATTATAATTTAAGTAATTATTTAATTTCTTATATAGAAGCTCTAATTTTTGTTTTTTATATCGAAATAAATTCACTAAATATAAATATTTTAAAATCTTTGAGAATCATCGTTTAGATGAGGCTCACAAGATTTCCATAAACATATTGTATATCATGAAGCCCATATAATTTAACGAATATATCTGGAGGGCATTCGGAAGTGATCAGATTTGCCAATTTGCTATACAGTAGTCTGCACTTTTGTAGATCGAAGCAATCACACAAAATATTTTGTAATAATTTTTCTATTTCGTCAAACCATTAACTATTTGATATGCGGCCGCCTATAAAGTATCCAGTTAAATCTTAAGGAATTAAGGAATTTCCATCAGGAACCAATAGAATGTAGTAATCACACAAAATATTTTGTAATAATTTTTCTATTTAACAGTTCTATTGATCAAATTCTATTACAATTAAATTTAGAATAACTTTTTAAAGATTTATATTTTGGCAATTTTGTATAAAGTGGCCTAACTCACAAATCCACTTGAATAAAATTTGCACAAAGGTTCGTACGAATGAATAGTAGGACAGATACAATTTTTTAGATCTCACTTACTGAGTAAGAGCGGGTCAAAGTTGGAAATTTTGGTGAAATTGCCCATTTGTAAATATAAAGTTAAACTTGACTTGATAAATAAATATATAAATATATTAAGGACCTAATCGTGTGGATTTTATTTATAATAAAGTGGAAATACTGATAATGGAGAGTGTTATACTAATGATATTGCCAGATTCAAAATTTTAAATGAAGGTTTGTATCTAAGATAAATACGATTTTTTGTATACATGCATTTTAAGATCAAGGTTTGTGACTGCGATAAGCAATTTATTAATATTTTTGTTATGTTAACAGGCTGTTTCTTTATACATACGAGGATCATTTTAAAAATGATTTAAAATGTTTATAAATGTATATACATGATAATTAAACTTGGTATCAACACCTACCAATTCGGCAAAAAGTGCAAAAATCGTTAAACACATTATGAATTTAAAAGAGAAAAACTGTCCTTCCTAAATAAAGGAGCCATAGGGACACGCCAATAAAGAATAACAACATTTATCATATTAATTCTACTCTGTTTAATGAAGATGAAGGATTGAAATTGATAAAACTAGTGCAAACATATCTAAGTATACGAATCAAGAAAAAATTGAGAAGAGTTGGATAATATTTTATATTAATTTTATTTTATACTGTCAAATGTAATGAAAAAACTGAACATTTACTTCCTATATGTAATATATATAAAAAATTCTACCCTCGTTTAATTATCACTGATAACATTTGTACCCAAACAAATTATAGCACCGGCAGAAAGTGAGAATATTTTGGCGGAAGCAAATAAATACATGTGCATTTATTTCAGCATGATATTAATATATGACTCATGTTCGTCTTAATAAGAAATTCTAAGTATAAAACTGTAACTTTTTTATAATTCTCTAAATGAAATAAATATTTACTAAAACAATATACTAATAAAATAAAATTTATATTGAGTATTCAAGTAAGAATTTCTTTGTATCGAAATTCTTTTTTAAATAACTGTTTGAATAACAAACAGCGTCACAAGTAGCTCCAGCCAGTCAACAGTTATTTCGTCATTCAAGCATACTGCCGATCAATAGAGGAACATTTACAGTTTGCTGCTACAATTTTTATGAAATGTTAAAAAAATTTACTCTCACATAATAAATACACGGGAGATTTGTTTGAAACCACTCGAAAATAAATGTTCGTAATTTTTATTTATCATAAAATAAAACATTTTTGGAAAATGATTTTTATACATACATAGATCAGTCTTGATCACACAAATAAGAAAAATATTTTGATCGAATAGGTATGAATAGGATCGATCATCATACGTTTTCTAAAGGGATTTTGGTTGCTATACCTATAGTTTTAAGCCTGTAATGAGCGTTAAAATAATTTTCTGAAGGCGATTTTCTGACCGATCCTCACAAAACTTTGTAGAGAGATATGGATTTGTATAAAACATGTCTATGTCGAATTTCATCGCTAAAAGATTATTTACTGCAAGAACTATTTTTCTTGTAAGAGGGTTATACGAAAACGTGCACCAATATTTCCCATTTTCATTATTTGTAGGGAATATTTGTGTAAAATTTTAACCCTCTATCTCTTTTCGTTGCAACTCTATAGTCCTTTCAACAGACAGGCATGGCTAGATCGTCTTAAAATTTATATAGAATAAGGACCAAGAATATATATATACTATGATCAATATTTCGACGATGGGAATAAAAATGTTTACATAAATACCTCAAATTTTGATAAATTTTAAACTCTACTAATATTTTTAAAATGATTAATTATTTACTTTGAGTGTAAACAAAGCCAAACAAAACAAGTACGAAATTAAAGTCGTGCGAGGCTGACCATAGAAAACCCTACAACTGTTACTAAAATAAAATATAATTAAGTTTATAATAAATCATTTAAGATGAATTGTACCTTGCCTCAGATATACTTAAGCCATTTATTGATGAAAAAAAATTGTGTACATTTAAGTCAAACTTTGAAGGGAGATTTTTATAGGAGCTAGGATCTAATGAAGCCCTATTATTATAAAGTTCATGGGGTTCATCAAGGCTAGTATGGCACTTGAAAGCGAATCTGAGCCAATTGGTATACTTTAAGGTGGGTATTTTATTATTATGCGTTATAAACATCAGCACAAACTCAATATACCCTCCCCACTAAAGTGGTGTAGGGTGTAAAAATGCTAACAATTTACACTTCACAAATATTGCTCTACATGACGTATGCGAGGGGTAGAAAAGGGAAGATAATTTTCTTGATTGAATTAAAACTCAAGTCGTACTCGGCAGCCACTTAAAATACAGATGAAAAAAAAAAAAAAACATAAAATTAACAATAACAAAAAAGAAAGAAAATTATATTTGAAGGCAACTAAATAAATAAAGCGTTCAGTTAAAATTTGTCAACATAATACAATCAGTTTTTCGCGATACACCAACGGAAATATACGAAAAAAAATTCGACTTGCAGTGAAATTTTAAGTCAAACAAAATATTTGAAGTTAAAAAAAAAATAAAAACTATAAAAATGAAACATTTAATTGCTCTAAGTATTCTAATACTTTCACTTCTGATAATACCCTCAAAAGCTGATCTTTTGGAATGTGATGAGAAAATTTTACCATCCTTAAGTGAAATACCCGGCATTGGACCTAAAATAGCTAGCGCTGAAGATACAGGAGATAAAATAGGCGATTTCTTTAAGAAGATAGGATGTGAAGTGAAGAGAGGTGCAAAGAAATTTGGTGAAAGTTTCAAGCAGAATGCCGAAAAAATCAATGAAAACGTTAAGGAAGGTGTCAAGAAATTCACCACTAAAGCCAAAGAAGTTGGTTCGGATTTAAAAGTAAAATTCCATGATTTTAAGGATCGTTTACATAAAGATTCCGATGAAATGGTTGTGTCCGATAAGAAGTTCTTTTTGGAAAATGTTGAACTAATTAATCCTGATATATTAAAAGCTGATCAGGAATGTGGTCATGGTCATATATTGGATTCTTTGGGTAATTGCAGTAAATTACGAAAGTAAATTAAGAACCATAAATTAACGAAGGAAAAAAGTATTGTATTGTAAAAGAGAAGAGAAAGAATATCACATGATAAGAAAGTGCTGTATTGTAAAAAAACAACAAACAAAATAAAAAGTAAATGTAAACCAAAGTTTCTAAAATAGTTTTTAAGATTACATGTGTGTGTTTTTATATATAATTGTTAAATGATATATTTAGCATAAAATGTAAAAATAAAACGAAAATAATTTTATGATTGTTTCTGTTTTAATGATAAACAAGCCTTTTGTAAGCGACATTTCCCGTAATTTAACACTTAAATTATGTTCGGTTCTCAAAATGTATAGATTTTTAATTAAAAAAATTCATCACTTTAGTATTACAAGTATTATAAGACTTCTCCCGATTTAAACCTTCCTTAAAGAATTTTAACAGATTTTATGATTTTCATATTGATATTTGCTGATCCTGAGCTGCACTACTGGACTTATTTTTATACCACAAAGCGCTATGGGGGAAGGGTTATATGCGTCTGTTCCACCTTAAAGTATACCAATAGGTTCAGAATCACTTTCTGAGTAGATTTAGCACTAAACGTTACAGGTCTCAATTTTTCAAGATAATTTGATACATATACTTCTATTAATTCAAATCTGTCGACTTTTTCGCGTAGAAAAACTTAGGTTTAAAAAATCTAAATGATACTGGCGATTTTCATATTGAATTTTAGGGAACTTTTTGTTTCTGATAAATAATTTTCTCAATTGTTATTTTAAGTTCTTCATGCTAAAATTAATTTCTGATTGAAATATGAGGATGTCACAGATTTTCACTGTTTTCTCTATAGGAGCGTTACTTAAGGATCTTTAATCATACTTTTGATAACAGAAAATATATTTTTAATAGAATATTTAAGGATCACATTTTTTTGTTTCCTTTCGAATGAGATAATTTTTTAAGAATTTTAGGTTTTTCATAAAAAAATGGAGATTTGATAGAACATTAACTTGATCATAGAAAATTTAAGTGATCGCAGATTTTTTCTCAATTTAAAGATTGGCTGGCAGACGATTTAATTTCTACATTAAACAAATAGAAAAGTATAGTCGGGCATGGCCAACCATAATACCTTTCACGAGTCATTACAATTACAGATGTTGGTGGAGGAATTTACGTCTACTTCAAAGTTATTTATGTAGAATTTAATCCTGTTATTAGTGTTTATAAGTAAATTTTGACCTTCAAGTAATTTTCTGAAGGGGGATTTGTATGGGGGCTAGGGTAAAATGAGACTCAATCATTACCAGAATCGGCAGTGTCGTTTAAACTTCTATAAGACTAAGTTTTGACGATTTTTGTTAACATAATATAACATTTAACATACTTATGAGCTCAAAAGCCCTATTCGGGGATGCGGTTGTATGGGGGCTAGGCGAAATATTGGACCCATTTTAAGCATTTTTAGTAGCGTCCTTGGGTCAAATTTCATAAATTATCTTAAAAATTGCGGCCTGCGCAGTAGCTTTACATGAACACATCCGACGAACGGACGGATATAGGACGGATTGACTCAAAAAGTGATTATGTGCCGATTGGTATACTTTAAGGTGGGTGTAGGACTAATATTTGTGGATATTACAAATATCAGCACAAACGCATAATATCCTACCCACTATAGTGGTTATTGTTTTAAAAAATTAAGTGATAGCTAGGAGGTTACTCTGTATCTCGATTCGAAAGAAATTTCGATTTCGAATTTCGGACTTGTATGTTATATACATTATGTTTCGAGAGCGTTTTCTTTCAAATCGAAAAACAAAGATTTTCTCAAATGGAGCATTACTTATGGATCTACAGCTAATTTACAGTTTTTGACACACAATTCAAAATTTTTATAGAAAATTTAAGTGATCACAGTTTTTTACTATTTTATCTCTTCGAGCAAAGTTTAAGATTCTACAGCCTATATATGTTTTTTGTTTTTTTTTTTTTTTTAACAATAATACTTTATTAATAGAAAACTAAAGTGAAGTAAAATTTTTACTATTTTTTTCAAACAATTACAACTGATCACAAAAACAGTTTAAAATAAATATTCTTAGTTGTTTTGTTTTTCTGCTGATCAAATTTCGTTTCATTTTTTTCCCATAACAAAATCGCTTTTATGTTTGTATTTGATATTTTTTAAATTTTTATTTCTTATTTGTTATTAAGAATTTACACTAAATACATAAAATAACCTCGTTTAATCAATACGTTCACATATACCATTATGATCGGCTATAAATCCTTCTGGACACAAATATTGTGAAATTTCCTCATTACCAGTTTCTGCAGTTGAATTAACAGCGCCATCGCCACTAAGAGTAGAATTGTTTGGGTTTTTTGTCGAAGTCTCAACAGTTTCTTCCACTAATTTATCAACAAATTCACCAAAGGAATTTAATATACCTAATCCCAATAGTTTAGCAGCTTCTTCTAAACGTTTGGCTTCCTGTTTTAATTCAGCCACCCAGGGTTTAGCTTTTTCCAATGTACATTGTATATTGTGAAATAGTTTATTTAAAGAATTTTTATTTCCTTCTTTATTCTTGCTGTTAATATTGTAATCTTCGCTACTGGTATCCGCATATGTTTTACGGTCCGCCAAGTCTACCGTGGGTTTGTCTTCGGAGCATATAACAGCAGCTGTATCTACGTTAGTCACATTCTTGAAGAGTAAAGGTATGAAAATTCCCATAAAAATATATAGAGATTTCATGTTGTTATTGTAGATAGATATCCTTTATTCGTTATATTTTTTTGTATCCTTGTCTGACAGCACAAACTGTTCTACTAACAGACAAGTATGTTGTTTGCTTTATAAAACTTCAATTTAAACTGTTTACTTGCAAGTTGTTAGAGTGGCTGCAATAATGGGCGAAAGAATAATGATCATGTTGAAGCTGCTGCTTTTACCATTTGGTAAGAACTTTATAACAACAATAAGAAAGAAACTAAAAAAGTGGTTAAGTAACTGTCATGTTTTGGTAGTTTATGGTCAAATCATGATTTTTACCTTTTATTGTGTTCAACATATTATTAAACTTTTTTTTTTTTTTTTTGCTGCTTTTTGCAACCAACATAATCATCTTCATCATATATATTTGCTGTATAAATACTTACGCTGAGATTCAAGTTTTATTCAAGCGTGTTCCACATTTCCTATTAATCATCATCCAATAACAACTTTTATTGATTGAATGGATGATTGTATCAGTTGTAATATTGAGTAAAGAAAATAATTTCTTTAACCGCATTAGTGTTTGTAGCATCTTTTTTATACCCTACACTATTGCAAAAAGATTTTAAAATTTGTTTTGTGATTTGTAACAAAGTACAACCAAACCCAAATCGGTTTATTATGAATTTTGGTCAGAATACAATTCAATAATTCTCTTTTAATTCTAAAACCAAACTTTAACTTTAATCAGTATTTTGTACTGTTAAAAAATTCAACTTTTATCAATGAGTGTTTGCGGTTTTTAATTTGAAACATTTATTTGGTTGAGTTACAGTTTTTAGCCAATAATTAAAAAAGGTAATTACTTTTAAGGGCATTAACGAATCTTAAATACTCTTCTCTTAAAAATATTTAATTTTTTTTGCAAAAAATAATTTTTTAATGAACATCTTCAAAAATGTACTTATGTTAAAGTCAATTTGCAAAGATCATTTAATCAATATATAAATTTATATATGGAACATAACTTCAGAAATGCATCCGAAAAAAATATATAAAATTGTCAGGGATTTTTCATAACATCACATACCGACTAAGGACCGATTATGATGAAGTTTTAATAAAAAGTCTGTTCATAGATTTTGAACTATGGTGTTTAGTTTATTTTAACCTATAGACGGACATCGCTTATACATTTCCAGATGGTGAATGAAATTACAAATGATAACATTAACTTACTTATCCTTACATTACTTTGTGTAGCGAAGAACTAGATAATGAATCATCGATTAAAGGGTTGCCAAGTTAATATTATAATATTCGGGAAAGAAATATTATTATATGTTACTTATCATTTCATGGTAAAAAATACTATTTTCACTAATATCAGGATATACGAATACATCATGTAAAAAATATGATATCTGTAGTATTTTGAAAGTTGATTTAATTCAAAACAAAAAAAATTATAAAATTATAAATCGATGTATGGTCCACTTAGGCCCATTCATACTATTTGGCAATAACAAGAAGATTTCTAATTTTAAAATTATTAAAACATAAGAAGATCTTTCCGCTGGGTTATCTTCCATAAAATAACAAATTATTGGCATTATAAAACCCCACCTTTTGGCAGTTTTTTTCATAAATAATTTAATAAACAAGACCTTATGGCAGCCCCTACTTATTTACATATATACATTTTGGCCACTTTATACACTATACATGAGTATTTGTTTTTTATTTTAAAAACAATAATCATACACTTCACTTGTCTTGGCGGAATTGTCTAATAATGGTCAATAAAATAATATTAATCTGTTTAATATTTGTTTGTCTGGACTTAGAGTTTATAAATTGTTTTCCAACTTCCAAGATTGTAAATTCGAGTCGTCAAAGAAGACTTATATTGGGAGTACCTTGCCGACATATAAAACACACTGGCAGTTGTATTGACAAGAAAATAAACAATGCACAAATCAAAGATATTTTAAATATGTCTGAGAGTACGAATACTTTTGAATTGCAACCATTTGTAGCACCAGAGGTGAGTAAGCGAAAATATATATTTTTACCACACAAGATTTTATTGATTTCAAATCGTGCTAATCACACCGCAAAGTCGCATCATTTATATGATAAAATTTTGCTGTATGATTGAGAACATTACACGATTTATTATACAAACTTGGTTTAATCACATTTTAAATTATTCATTAATCATTTTAGAAAACTGTTCCTGAAGCCGGTGCATGGGTAGATGGTCTTTTAAGATTCTTGGGATAGAGGTGGACTAAAAAAGTAGTTTTAATTAATGCATATGTACTAAATATACCTTAAAAATATACGAAAGATATCTTGTCATTCTAAAGTACTTTATGTGGCAAATACGAATAATCTATATGTATATTTGTTTATTTTAATTTGTTTATAGGGAGGGTATATTGGGTTTGTACTGATGTTTGTAACATACAAAAATATTCGTCCTATACCCACCTTAAAATATACCAATCGGTTTACAATCGTTCTGAGTTAATTAAGCTATGTCCGTCCGTCTGGCTGTCTGTCCATGTAAACCTTGTGCGCAAGGTACAGCTCGCAATTTTCAAGATAATTGGATGAAATTTGGCACATACTCTTTTTTGGACCAAGGACGAAGAATATTGAAAATGTATAAAATCGTTCCATTATTTCGCCTAGCCCCCTATGTAACTGCCTGAATAAGGTCTTTAGGCTCATTAAGTTATATGTTCTATTATGTCAACAAAAGTCAACAAAACTTAGTTTTATAGAACATCTAATGAAATTACTAATTTTTGTAATGATCGGGCATCTTTTGACAGTAGCCCCCATAAAAAAACTCCATTCAAAAAATGACTTGAAGGTCAAAGCTATACACACTAATAACACTTTTAAATTCTACATTAATAACTTTGAATTAGACGTTAATTCATCTACCAACATTTATAAGACCAGGCACATATTTTCCCCAACTCCCCTTTGAGCCATCTTGTAGAAAATCTATTTTTTTGCCAAAAATAAGTAAAAATATAACGGAATAAAGTTAAAAATCAATTCAAATGCTTTTTTTAATAATCATAATTTTTTACATACTGACTGGTGTAGGGTATCATATAGTCGGCTATGCCCAACTATACATCCATACTTGTTTTTTTTTTTTTTTTTTGAAAATAGTTCATTATTCGACTGCGCCATAGAGTATTAAGAAAAACAAATATATACTACTTGCAGAATGAAACAGTATCTAAAGTCCCTTTTTATAGATTTTTTATTCAAAAAGTATATTTTGAAGAACGAAAAAGTACCAAAAAAATCTCCAATTATAGGTTCTCTCTTACTACAGACCCTACATGATATGTTTCAAGTTTCTAGGTTTAATATTATAGAAAATTCAAAAAGTACCTTTTGAAGTACGAAAATGTACTAGTGTCAATTTTTCTTGGTTCTCACTTAATCCAGGTACTACAAAGTCTACTTTCATGTGTCCATTTTTAATATTATATAAAATTCAATAAAGCACCATTTGAAGAACGAAAAAGTCTCCACTTTATGTGTTCTCACTTACTACAGGCGGTACATGCTTAATTTCATGTTTCTAGGTTCAATATTAAAGAACATATTAAAGGAACCTTTTAAACTAATAGAAAGTACAAATTTTTAATATAATTTTCAGAGATTGTCTCGGATTTTTGCTCATATCTTTGTTATTAATTTACTGATTTTTCTAATCTTAAATATCGTTCTTTCCGAACTTATGTCTGATAGAATTATTGAAGATTCAGATCACGGAGATATCCGAACTCTTCAGAAAATTGATTTCAACAGATAAACAAACGAACAAGGCTTAAAAAACTTCGTTATTTATAAGGATCCTGAATATGTATACTTTATAGGGTCGGAAAATTATATTGCGGAAATTTCTAAGGGAACGACAAACTCATATACACTCTTCACACGAAGGCAAAGGGTATACAAATTATTAAGATAAGAAACGAACTTTTTCGAATGGATAAAAATATAAAGAGCTTAACTTCAGATAATATACAAAATTGCTAACCACAAAACTATTTATTAATAATTAATACATATATACATATGTACATAAATGGCTATTAAGATGGCCCATAAAATTTATTATCAATCATTTATAAATAAAAAATATATATAGACACCAAAAAATATATATATTTTTTATTATGATACGAAGCTGATAACCACTTCATACATATTTTATATTCAAAAATTCAAATTAAAAAAAAAGTTATCAATGAAAATTAATTTATACATATACAGCATTTTATATTCTCTAGAGTCAACCTAATGTGTTTAAGAATATCTAGAAAAGAACCCATTTGATGTAAATCACCATCAAAACTGATAATAATTATTTTTGTTATATTAATACCACATATTAATAATTTATACTAGTACGATATTAAAACTAAAGATAAACGGACATTATTTTTTTCGATCACTTTAAACTTTTTTAAAATGTTCAGAAGATATTTTTCAATACTTTTTTTAATTATGATGTTGATATTCGAATTACAAACGATTGAGTGTACCGTAAAAGATATACCTGCAAATTGTGTAATTCTGAGACACGATGGAAGATGTGTTAATAATTATCGCAAACAAATTGGAAATGTAAATGGTAGATTTACCAATCAAAATGTGAAACCTAAGCCATATCAGAAAATGGTAAAATATCATATCTAAAATATATATTAAAACAAGTAAAATCAATATAACTTCATACTATATTTTAAGGTCAGTGAATCTAAAAGAACAGAAAATACAAATGAATTGCCTTGGTATAAGCAATGGTTTGGTTAAATTTTCATAATGTAAATTTACTGCTCGATTTTTGCAAAGTGTTGTCATATGGCGATCTGGTGTGTATTAGATCTAATTTTATTTCTTAAAATCTGATTAATTATAAGAAATTGTTTAAATATATTAATTCTAAAATATAATATAATATACATAAATAAGAAATTTATTAGTATTATAAACTCATTAGAGCTTAGTTTTCCCGGGATTTTTTTCGGAAGATATTGTCGGGTAATTTTGGAAATTTCATGTTCACTTCTGTATTTTTCAAAACGCTGCAGTTCAGTAATAAATACTTAGATTTAACTAAAGCCCTTAAAATAGACTGTACTTTTATAAAGTATATAATAAAGTACAGTTAGATCAGGTTATAACGACGTTAAAGTAAACAATAAAGATATTTCAGTTCTATTATGTTTGCTGTCGTTGTGCAATTTATATAATCGAATTTTATCACAGTACCAATTAATACGAAATTTTGTGGGATTTATGATCTGTTTTATATGAAGCAAACAAACATTCACTCAAATCCACCGTATGAAAACATGGGCCAATAAATGAACCAATATGCACTGAATTTAAAAGATATACATTTGTATTTCCTTAATGGGAAAAATCGTAAACAAAATATAAGCAAACAATTGATTACTGACATTCTGAATGATTTTATATATGAGGGCTACGGTCAAATATGAACCGATCTTATCAAAATTTGTTCGTATTATTCGTATATAAAAAGAAGCTGTGGCTATTTTGGTAATGATATTAGTATATTTTTAATCATTGGCTCTGAAGCTCAATTTAGGGGTCCGGTCCGGATCATCTCAAAATTGCGATCTGTGGTTTGATTACAAGATTTAATTGTGACGATTAGTATACTTCAAGTTGGGTATAGGACCATAAAATGAGCTACAAACATCAGCATAAATTAAATATACAGTCCCCACTAAAGTAGTGAAGGGTATAAAAATAAAGTCTTTTATACAACTGACTTAATATAACGCTAAACTAAGAGATCAAGAAAAACGGGTTTAAATAAACTGAGCTAAAATCTTAATTAAATTCTCTTAAATTTGTGATCACGAATGCTCATTTAATAACGAATACATACATGTATAATTTAATTTTAAAATAAACAGCAACAGTTACTTTTACCAAGTATAATTTTGATCACAACAACATATAAGAAACAGTTTGAAAGAGACAGTGCTACTGAAAACAACCTGTGAAAAAATATATAGACCGAAAAAATATTTAAAGATTAACAATAAAATAAAGAAAAATAATCAAAATGAAATCATATATAATTTGGGCATTTTTTGCATTGATAGTTTTGTCCGCCACTAGTGTTAGGGCCGACTGTGAAGATGAGGTAAAAGAGGACGACAGCTGGTTCAAGAAGGTGGGTTGTCAAATTAAGAAAGGAGCCGAAGATACCTACCAAACGGTCAAAAAGGGAGCAGAAGATGGTTACGAAGCCGTTAAGCCACTTGGAGATAAAATCGCTACATCAGCCAAAGAATTCGGTAATACAGTGGCCAAGAAATATGACGAAGTCAAACATAAGCTAACAGATGATAATAAACCTATTGATGATAAACCAGCCGATACTCTTCTTGCTAGTGAGCCAATGGAGAAGGTACCTTTAGCCCCTCTACCCGGCCAAACCGATAACAAGCCCGAAGTGCCTGCAAAATCAACAACAGGTGAGCAAAACACAACCAAATCGCGAAATGTTGAACCAGAAGGTTTTGATGATCGTTTCCTTTTGCAGAATAATGATCCCTGTCCGCCAGGCCAAGCTCTTGATCATACAAGAAAACATTGCCGTATAGCTGTATGATGTTAAGTTTTTTTTATTCATTTTATAAAAAATAGAATACTTTTAATTTTTGTGTTTAAAAATAAAGTGTTGCCAAAATGTGTATGAATGTGAGTTAATTTTAAACGCGATTTAGATCTAGGAAGAATATACCTACGTATGTACCTACAAGCAATAGATATGGATAAAAAATAGCTTAATAACGAATCAATTGCATGTAATACGTACTTTGAATACAAATAAGGTTTATTGTACCTCGTACTGGTACACGCTTTTAGCTGACATTGAGTTGAAGTGGTCGGTAAAAAAAATCAAACAAATAAACAGTAGAATATTTTTTACGACAAGTAAGACCAGTTTTAATAGTATTTAAGACGAGACTTAAGTTTTTTTTATCGTTGTTTTCGTTTTAAAATAACTTATGGGTTGCTGTTGTTTTAGTTCATTTTTGATTTTATAATTATAAAATTTTATTATTATCATTATTTTACCGTAATATACTGACATGAAATTCCAAAAGAATTTCATTAATATTGCTTAAGAAGAGGAAAATAAATATCATCTCAACAAACATTAAAAAAAAATATTGTAAAAATTTACTAAAAATAGTTTGTGAGTGTAAACAATTAGTAAGTTAAACAGGTTAGCGCTTATTTACTTTTCCACTTAAAATTTTGCAGTGTATGTTTACAATTTCGAAAATATTTTGGGAAATCTTAATCTTTTGGATCGGTTTGTGTTTGAATATAAAATTTACAGTATGCGACATTTATTATGCAAACATACATACACAAATTTAATTCTTTAAATATATAAGAACTTATCAGTATTTTAATTATGGATTACAATTTTTTAATATGACAGCACTGCTTTAAAAAGATACATATATCAAGTCTGACATCATTTGAAAAACCTTAAAAATTCATCTTGATGTCTATATGGTACTAATGGAATAGTACTTTTTATTATTAAAAGTACTGAATTCATTTTTGTGTTATTAAAAATGTATAATTTATTTATCAAAACTTTTAGTCAATAGACTATCGACTAGACTATAGACAAGACTACTCATTATGTTATTGACTAGATTATAGAATAACTAGACTATGACCTAAACTATAAACTATATTATAGACTGAAATATAGACTAGACTATGGACTAGACTATAGACTAGACCATGGACTAGACTATAGACTAGACAATAGACTAGACTATAGACTAGACTATAGACTAGACTATAGACTAGACTATAGACTAGACTATAGACTAGACTATAGACTAGACTATAGACTAGACTATAGACTAGAAAAATAGACTAGACAATAGACTGGACTATTGACTAGACTATAGAGTACACTATAGACTAGGCTGAAGACTATACTCTAGACTATACTCTAGACTATACTATAGACTAGACTATAGACTAGACTATAGACTAGACTATAGACTAGACTATAGACTAGACTATAGACTAGACTATAGACTAGACTATAGACTAGACTATAGACTAGACTATAGACTAGACTATAGACTAGACTATAGACTAGACTATAGACTAGACTATAGACTAGACTATAGACTAGACTATAGACTAGACTATAGACTAGACTATAGACTAGACTATAGACTAGACTATAGACTAGACTATAGACTATAGACTATAGACTAGACTATAGACTAGACTATAGACTAGACTATAGACTAGACTATAGACTAGAATATAGACTAGACTATAGACTAGACTATAGACTAGAATATAGACTAGACTATAGACTAGACTATAGACTATACTATAGACTATACTATAGACTATACTATAGACTAGACTATAGACTAATATAGACTAGGTTTCAAAACGTCAAATTTGACGAGATAATCACAAATTGGCTCGGAAACATGTTGTTGCTGACACAAAAGTTTCTCTGCCTGGAATTAAAGGCAACTTCAACAAAAGTATTTCTATGTAACCCGGGACTTAGAAACAGATTTGTCTTTTGTGAATAACAAACTACTGGAAATCTTATATCTCTAAATCGATTTCGCAATGTATATTTAACAATATATCGCATTTTATATTCATATAATTATGGGAGTGCGAGTTCAATTCCCCCTATAAACAGTTTTACTATAATAGATAATCTGTAAGCTCTACTAAGTTAATTATTTTTGAAAGTCGTGAAAATGGTGTAAAAATGAGGAAGCAATCTATTTTTTTAATTAATTATTTTTTAATTAAGTTTAAAACCAGTTTATTTTTCATTCACGTATACACAATTATACTTATGAATCACGGGTAATTATCGATGGTGAGTACAAGATACTACTAAGTGACTAGCATTTTTTTATCACCTTCAGTTTTCTGGTTTTTAAAAATATATATATATATATATATATATTTATATTTATAAGAAAAATATTCATACAAAATTTGTTCTATAAACCTTTGATAAATTATTATGAATAAGTCATATTTTAGTTAAATGTTGCTTGTTGGTGCAATGCCGTCTACATGTTACTACATAGAATAAATTTTAATTATTTTATTTGTCAATGAAATACTTATTTAAAAATATCCATCATATAATATTGTTTATAATTGTGTTTAACCACTAACTTTTAATTGTTTACCCTAATTATAATAATAAACAAAATTTGCAAATTTTTCAACTAAATTTCCCAGCAACGAATTAATTTTTTGTTTTTCGTCAATGCCCTAACTCAATTAAATAAATCATTCAATTGTTTAAAAGTCATGTTTTTATTACGTTTTATTCATTGTCATAATTGTATATTTCATATGTATTAAATATAGAGATTTTTTTTTAATATTTGTTAGTCATTTTTTGTGGTTGGAGGGGCGTATGGAAGGCGAAGAAAAATCAACTATTTAATTAAAGTAGATTTGTTAGGTTATATATACTGCTATAAAAGTGATACATTTACACTTATATCAAAATTGATCAATAATTGTGTTGTTGTGGGAAATTTTTTGATATAAATTTTGATATTCTCTATAATTTGAAAATTTGTAAATACGTGATAAAATTTATTAATTTTATTTTAATGTTAAGAGGTGTTGAAATTTGTTTAAATTGTTTACAGTTACATACACACATCCATGTTTGTGTAATTGTATTTGAAATATTCATTTGTGCAATTTTGTGGCTAGTGACCCGACTCAAAAAATCGATTTGGATGAAATTTTCATCAAGACTTGAACTACGTCAGACCCAGATTTTTAGCTCTATCGGTTAAGAACTCATGAACTAAGACTTGGTCAAAGTTGGTCATTTTGGTCATACAAATTAGTGTAACTTTTCATCTTTTAGATCTGGCAAAAAAGGAGTTTAGATAACTGTCTTCATGTCTAACTTTGATGCAAATCGGAGTCAAATCGATTTTTTGAGATAAGTCACTTGACACTAAATTGCCTATATGCATATAACGAAATCTTCCTTCTCTAAGAAATTCTTAAACGCTAAAAAATACATAAATTCTTCATCATCATTTACCATATTGATTTACTTCAGGTTAATTTTGAAAGTATAATATGACTTTTACTTTCAGAAAAAAATTGTTAAACTTTTGAAGTGCATTAATCATATATATTTGTTTATTTACTTGTTTATAAAAGTTTTTATACAATCTAGATTCTAAAGAAATTGTAGAATATCTACGTATACTTCTAGTTTACTACAATAATAGATCTTTGAATTGCAAATAATGACATTTAATATTAAAAGGTTATCAATATTTTATAATTAGTTCAAACAGATTTCAGTTTTAATAGAAATAAACAATTTCAATCAACAATTTTTATACTTAGACGACTGAAATGGAAAATAACAAATATGTTATTATATGTGATTTTTGAGAATCTTAAAGTAAATCTCGTAAATTGATTTAAGACTTATTTCCTATTATATATAAGGCTTTCAGAAAGTTGATTTAAAACTACTAGTCGGATTTATTTTTTTAAATCGCCTAATTAAAAAGAAACTCGAGACTTCGAGACAAAAATAATGCGACCATTTGCTAAAAATGGGTCACATGATCATTTTTAACAAATTGTCGCAATGTTGTAGTCTTGTGCAGGCCTTTTTAATGTACATATATACATTATTCAGTTGATCTACTAACACAACTGAAAGAATCTGGCAGCTTTCTTATTTAAAAATGTATTTAAAAATTGCATATCATAAGGCTAAAATTCTAATAATAATAGTGCTGCCAGATTGTAAGGTATAAAATAAGTTTTTCTTAAAATTTCCTCTGCATTTGAAATATACGAATAATTATAAGATAATAAGTTTTCATATATTTACAATAATAGGCGGATTTAATTTGCCTTAAATAACCAATTGACCATAACTTTTTCTAAGATTTTCTCACCTTAACTGACATAATCACAGTTTAGTGGTATAAAAACAAAAACTAAGAAATCCCTTTAATACTATACTATATAATTGGACAGGACTTTTGAAAAAACCCGCATGTCAAAAAATCAATACCAATAGATTTTTCCGACATCAGTTTAAACTAATGCTTGGGAAAAAGTAACATAAAAATTCCTTAAAAAAAATACACACAAACAAAACTTTTTACAGCGTCTTTAATTTATAAGCAAAACAAAAAATATAAACTAAATTGTTGGTCTATGATGGTTGGGATGATAATAAGAAATGCAGCTGTCTTTTGAACTTGGCATTTCCTAAAAACTAAAACAAGAATAAAGCGAACAATTGCAACGACATTTTTTAAAGAATAAACCACAAGAAACCGAAGACGCAAAAGAGGAAATATAAATAAAATAAAAAAAACCTAATACTTCTACAATACAAAACTTTGGCATGAACGGATGTAAAATAGAAGATGAATTTATAGTATTTGTATGTGTTTAGGTGTCCCATGTATTATTGCAAAGTTTTGTACTTTGGTAAATATTTGTGTAAAAGTTTTGGCAATGTGATGTTGCAGCTATACAGTGAGCTGAAATGGTTTATTTTGTTAACAAAATCGAAGTATTTCTGGAATTTATCTATCTATCTATCTATCTATCTATCTATCTATCTATCTATCTATCTATCTATCTATCTATCTATCTATCTATCTATCTATCTATCTATCTATCTATCTATCTATCTATCTATCTATCTATCTATCTATCTATCTATCTATCTATCTATCTATCTATCTATCTATCTATCTATCTATCTATCTATCTATCTATCTATCTATCTATCTATCTATCTATCTATCTATCTATCTATCTATCTATATATCTATCTATCTATCTATCTATCTATCTATCTATCTATCTATCTATCTATCTATCTATCTATCTATCTATCTATCTATCTGTCCACTGTTCTTCGTCTATCTTACTCCACAACTCCCTGCTTATGTTTGTCACTCCCTACTGTTGTACGTACATAGCTTTACTTTCAAATGTATTATCCAATTCTTTCTTCCTGTTTCTGCTAAGGTTGATATCAAACTAATTCTCTTTTGCAGATGATTCAGACGTCTCGTGGGCATCGAATTATGACACTTTTAGTGGTTTAAAAAAATAACGTAAAAACAAAACTTTTCTAAGTACTTTTTGTGTTGTGTGTACTCTTATTTCTTTAAAGCCAAAAGTAGTTTGGAAAATTTCCTTTACTTTTTTTGCTTTATTTTATGGGAATATATCGGATGAAATGAAAAACTGTATACAATGAAGAAAAAATATTTTTATTTTTTTGTTGGTGTTATTGTTATTATTTTATGTGTATTTAGGTGACCAGAATTGTTCATGGTATCAAATGATGAGGATCTATAAAAGTAAATCAATTTATTGGTAACATCCTATGGAGCTATAAATTTTTTTTGTATTATATTTGATAATAATCAAAGAAAGCGGTTCATAATTGATATACTAAGAAAAAATCAAAAAGTAAAGAAACTTCTTTTTTCCTAATATGTTGTAAACCATTTATAGGTTTTTCATACAATATTAAAGTTTAGATTGTTCACATGTTAAGCAAATTCTAAAATTGTATAAACTTCTTTTAAAGCTGACCCTTCTTTTAAAAATGCATATATTAATTATCTATTTCTTTAAAAAAAAGGGTATTTAAGTATTCGTCAACTCTTACTCAGAATAACTTCTGTATTAAAGTTTTGCATTTTTTTATTACTTATTGTTGTCTTTAATTTTTTTTCCATTTCGTTAATATTTCATACATTTCACTGGCACAAACAGAACGAGTTGAAGCGAAACAAAAAGTAGGAAAACAGTAATAAAAAAGAAAAATATGAAAATAAAGTTTACCAATAAAATTATGACGAAAAAACTTTTTAATTTGATGCAGTTTTTTTGTGATTCTGCGACCATCGTTTATCAATGGTAAATGTTATTTTAAATTGTTCGAAAAAAACAAAGTTAAATTGTAGATGTTTTTACACTTATTATTTTTGACTGCAGAATGAAAAGCGAAATCTATACTTACGTTTTTCTTAGCAATAGATTTATTTAGAAAAGGTAAAACTACAATTTATGCATAAACTTATAATAGAAACTAGAGCTTATCACAGCATAAATATAGAAAAAAAACAAAATTAAAATTATGTACATAAAAATATTGGCAAATAATGCAAAAAAAAAATAATAATAATAAAAGTATATTAACATAAAAAGTAAAATTAACTTTATATGAGAATAAATATTTAAGATTCATTTGAAATTAATTTGTGAATTTTTTCGATTGATAACTTTAGATACAGACGCATGTAATAATAAAATAAATTCTCTGCGGACTAGTCTATAAACTAATCTATTGATTAGTCTCTGACTTATTTAGAAAAAATTATTAATATCGAATAGTTTAAAATAAGAAAGGTATTGAAAGAAGTACAATATTTAGTACTTAAGGTGTTATAACAGTTGTCGGTTAATTTATGCCAATAATATTAATATTTAAGTTTTTTTGTAATTAAAATGTTATAGATTTCAAATAGTCTAAACCCTAAAATAGAGTTTTAATAATTCACAAATTAATTTCGATTAAAAAATAGCCTAATAAAATTCTCTTAAACTAAATTTCACATAACAAATTATATACATATAACTATTTGCAAAAATTTTAACCCTTTAAAGCCTTTAGTTGATTTTTCTTTTCAACTGCTAAACTATTGGCAAATTGTTTATTTGCTTCAGCTTTGTATTCCTGTATATTGTAGTGAGATTGCTGAAAATATAGAAAAAATTCCATGAAAAAAATGTATATTCGAAAAACTTATAAAAGAACCTTATTTATACAAAATAGTCTTGACTTAACTTTGTTAAACTTTTTGTTATCAGTTTAACTAAAATATTGGCGCAATTTTAAGTTTAACTTACATTTAAAGCATCTTGGAATTCAAGTTCCTGCAATCGTTGGAGGCCTCGGAAATTACGACCTAAAATGCGACCCAATTCATAGCGGGAAATACGGTAGGGCTCGGTGGTTGTAGTCATTTCTGAACTGTCGGTTGTTTCTTCACTGCTAAATTTCTATAAAAGGTACATTATAAGGAATTAAGAATATATAAAATGTTTTAATTTTTTTACAGTTTTATATTTATAAAATTTATTTGTTTAAACATTTTAAAAATAATTGGTATTTAATTTTTATTTTTATATTTTTAAAATTTATCAGAACTGAACTAGAACTGAACAAGAACTGAACAAGAACTGAACAATAACTGAACTAGAACTGAACTAGAACTGAACTAGAACTGAACTAGAACAGAACTAGAACAGAACTAGAACTGAACTAGAACTGAACTAGAACTGAACTAGAACTAAACTAGAACTGAACTAGAACTGAACTAGAACTGAACTAGAACTGAACTAGAACTAAACTAGAACTGAACTAGAACTAAACTAGAACTAAACTAGAACTGAACTAGAACTGAACTAGAACTGAACTAGAACTGAACTAGAACTGAACTAGAACTGAACTAGAACTGAACTAGAACTGAACTAGAACTGAACTAGAACTGAACTAGAACTGAACTAGAACTGAACTAGAACTGAACTAGAACTGAACTAGAACTGAACTAGAACTGAACTAGAACTGAACTAGAACTGAACTAGAACTGAACTAGAACTGAACTAGAACTGAACTAGAACTGAACTAGAACTGAACTAGAACTGAACTAGAACTGAACTAGAACTGAACTAGAACTGAACTAGAACTGAACTAGAACTGAACTAGAACTGAACTAGAACTGAACTAGAACTGAACTAGAACTGAACTAGAACTGAACTAGAATTGAACTAGAACTGAACTAGAACTGAACTAGAACTAGAACTGAACTAGAACTGAACTAGAACTGAACTAGAACTGAACTAGAACTGAACTAGAACTGAACTAGAACTGAACTAGAACTGAAATAGAACTGAACTAGAACTGAACTAGAACTGAACTAGAACTGAACTAGAACTGAACTAGAACTGAACTAGAACTGAACTAGAACTGAACTAGAACTGAACTAGAACTGAACTAGAACTGAACTAGAACTGAACTAGAACTGAACTAGAACTGAACTAGAACTGAACTAGAACTGAACTAGAACTGAACTAGAACTGAACTAGAACTGAAATAGAACTGAACTAGAACTGAACACATAAAACCCTCTGTACAATAGTAATGTAGAGTAAAAATACTAACCGAAGATTCTGTGGTGCTGGAAGGATGTCTGGGTTTTTCTTGGGCAGGATCACTAAACTGATCGTTGATTAAATTATAAACTTCGTCAAAGGTATTGCGGGTATCGGTGTATTGCTAATGAGAATAATTTTAAAGTAGAGTAAAATAATTAATGTATTGTTAAAAAAACATCTATATTAATTAATAATTAAATAGATGAATGTATTGTTACTTACTTGGTATGTAAAGCTAATGAAATATAAATATATATTTTTGTAATAAAATTTTTTCACACTACTTACATCAACAATTAAATTTTTCGTTATAACCATTTTCTGAAAGAAATCCCAAAAAACTCCTCTTTTGGCACGTGATTTTGGCTCGTTTATATCGTATAATTGCTTTTCACTATTTATCGATAATATTTGAAAATTATCCGTATTATCGTTAAGATTTTCATCGATTCTCATATGATTTGTTTGTGTGGCACAAACAATGAGAAAAACAAAAACTATTAAAAATTTCATAATGTTTTTGTAGCTAAAAAATATACAATTTTCTTTTTATTATAAAAACTTTATAAAGCTCTATTAATTACAAACAAATTAAAAAAAATATTGTTTGAAAAAATCAAACTTTTTAAAATTTTAATTTTATTATTAATCCTTTTAAAGTAGATTTGCATAATTTAATTATTTAAATACCTAGTTTAAAAATACATTTTGTGATTTGCTTCTCTGTTTTATAATTATTCATAAATTTTTTTATGGTTTTATAATAATTAACATGTGCAATTTTTGACACTATTTGGTAAATTAATATAAGCAAAAATTTAAATTTAATTTTAAAGAAAATCATAGCTTTTCTTACTAAAGCCCAAGTGATTTTTAATTAAAATCTTTATAAAATTCCTAAAGAAATTCAAAGTAGCACTTATGTAAAAGCCAGCTATAAATCATCTTAATACTTTGTGAAATATGTATGTATATGTATATAACAACTTAATCATACATAAATAATTTATAATAAATTGATATTTCAAAAAATAAATTAATGACACTTGAAATCATTTTACCAGCATTTTAATCTCTTGACCATTTTAATAAATTGCACTTAATTGATTTATCTCACTTTAAAATTAATTTCCTTACAAACACACTCACACATACACACAATAGACTAATTAGTTTGTGTAATCAGGCATAAAATAAAACAATTGAAAAATTATTATAAAAACATTAGAACAATGTAATAAAATATTGTAAATAACAAAAGTATTTACTAGATGGGTCATTAAGTATTGGAAATTATTGAAAAATTTTCTATTAAATACATACATATTTATATAGTTAAAATATTGTTGAAAATATTTGTATTAAAAGAAAATTGTCTGTTATTTGCAAATAAAATATTCAATTTTAACATTTGTAATAAAATACGTAATTTGTATAATATTTATTTTTCATTTGTAATTCAATTTTTGCCATGATTTGCATTGATTTCATTATTTTAAGTTCTTTTTTGATTAACAACACATCATTTTAGCCACATTGGAATTTAAATCAAACATTTTGGTATATTTTTGTTTTTTTTTCTTCTCATTTGGAATTTTGTTTTTATTAGGGTAGTGTTGGAAAATAGATAATAACAGTGATTAAATTTTAGAATACTTTCAAATATTTCACAAATTCTTTTTTAAATGAAATAAACATGTTATAGATACTTAATCTACCATTTAGGGTTACCTAGCCACCAAGCATCCAAGTGACTAGTTAGTTTGACATGTGCTTGTCCGACGAGGAAGTCAATCGTCTAAAAGATTAAGTTTGTTTTTCAAGTGTCCATTCTCTCACTTATAAAAGAGACACTAAAGTGACGATTGTTTTCACTCTCGTCTACAATTAAACAAAAATGAGAACGACAAGGTACGGTTGAAGAGAAGATGAAAAGAAATCGAAGAGCCGGCGATTGCTAAAATATTACCAATTGTGGAGAGGTTAATAACTCTGAAAGTTATCATGCAATAGCAATATATTCTCAGTTCATCTTGTCAAGAGCTTAAAGACCAATAATGGAGCTTTCAAAGAGTTTGCTATACAGTAAAACTAACTTTCTTTCTGAAAAATGTTTTCATTCCATTTGTCATTATGGCGAAAGTACCACAAGATTCCAATTTTTCACTAAAATATTTTTTTCTATTAAATATCCACTGCCTTCATTCTTTTAGAGACGTCAGCAACATTTGTCATTTAAACCCTTTTTAATCTTAGGACTAGTCATTTGGAGATCGAGCCATAAGGCAAATCACAATTGATTTGTTTATCTAATAAGAAACTCTAAATTGGGTCGTGAAAATGGTAATATCCTTTTTTTAATTTGTACTAAAAATTTGACTCGATTTTTTTTTTTTGCAAAAATTTTTCTTTAAATTTTAAATAAAAAGATTAATTTTTTCTAAAAATTAGATTAAAAATTATATATTTTTAAAAATCTAGATTTTCATAAAACAAATAATTCTAAAAATGTTTCTTAAATTTTGTTTGTCAAAATATTCATTTTGGAGTTCTAAACGAATTTATATGCACAAATCTGCTTCACTCTAATAGATATCTTCACTAAAGGGCAAACAAATATATAATTAAAGTTTTATTCTGCATATCATGATTTTAAATCTCTGTTTGTTATAGTTAAATAAAATAAAATTTTCTATTGAAAACACTACGCGTTACTTAAACAGTTTTTACGCTGATTAGCGAAATGAAAAAAAAAATATATAAAACGCAAAAAAAAAAATATAAACTGCCAAAGTGTATAAAAGTCATCATTACCATATTCAATGATTGGTCATGTAAATAAAAGTCAGCCGCCAAAATGATTGGTATGTTTTTCATAGTAATTTTATTTCAATTTTTTTTTTCATATGTATTTCGTATATTTTCCAGTAAAAACCAACAGATACAAAAATTTAAAACATTACATTATTATATCTGGTTGTTGTCTATAGTATTGCAGTTGCTATTGTTGTAATGGCATACCCGTCCGTTATTACAAATGATTGCGTGCTAATTAAATGTATACACTCGTACAAATGCAACTATATTTAAATGTAAATACGAGGATGAACTTAAAAGTTTTTTTGAATAATTTTATTTGCATAAATTTAATAATACAAATATACAGAACTTAAGATAGTTTATAAAAACTGTTATTGCTTTAGAATAACTTTTTAGATTGCCCTCATTTTCCAAAATACACAGATCAACAATGGTATTTATAAAGAACATACACTTTCATATGTATTCGTACATGCATTCGAACAATTAAACGTTAGGATCGCATTTCATTTTCTAGTAATTTACATGGTTTTGGTAAAATGAATTTTATTTGGTAGTAAATATGTTTGCAAAATACCACTTACTCTCACATAAACATGATAGAGCCAAGTATTTATGTAGCTTTATATATTATTAGTTTGTTTATGTAAACAGATACATATAGTAACTATATGCAGATAATCACACGAACAGTCAGGACATATAAGTCAGTGTAATAATAATATCCCAGCAGTTGTACATCTAGTTAAAATGTATCCCTTTTTTCTTGTTTTTGCACATATTTTACTACTCTGTAATTTGCAGACTATAGGCTAGACTATAGACTGGACTATCGACCAGAATATAGACTAGATAATAGACTAGACTATACACTGGACTATAGACTAGGCTGACTATATAGAATCAGAAATCAGCGTCAAACTGATCGTTAGGATATTGCGTCTTAGTAGTAAAAACATGGATTCAGACAATTTTCCTTTAAAATTTGCAGTAAAATGTGATTAACACTATTAATTTACTTACGTCTATGAAAGGATAATAAGCTACCCTGAACTGCAGGAATACACAAAAAGGTGTTAGAACGGAGCACGTATTAGCGTATGTGTGCGTTAAAGGCTAGAGGCAAATTACCACTATGGTGTTATGCGAACTGACTTTTATACTAAGGCATTTTGGCTCTCAGCATACGCACATTCTCATCTTTACATATACACAATAGTAATTATCAGTTTGTGTTTGTATAAGTATGTGTGTATTGGGAATGAATGTGTTTGAGTATATGTGTATTCGAGAGAGTTAGTATGCCTGTACAGCTGTCAGCCTGAACTCAGAGGTATTTATGCAGATTACATTTAATTTAAATAAATTGCTTTGGCATCAATACCATTTCAAATGCATTTTAATTATTTTTTTGTTCACCAACTTTTAAAAGAGATGGGAGAGTATTGATTTTGTTATAACTTCTGTATCACCTTGAAATATTGATCGCAGTCCATTTAATATACTTCATGGGGTCTACATTCTTGTAAATTTTTTTTACCGATTTTCGTCATTCTGTCACAGTTTTAAATATGCTGATTATGCAGCAGCTATTACAATAATTCGTTCAAGTCTTTATAAATGTTCTTTTAAAATAATTTTCCGGATGCTTATAAAAAAATTTGTTAAATTAATGTTTTAAGTTTTTTCTTAATTTGATCTTGAATCGTCAAGTATAAGTTCATTAACAAAATTCTCTGTTATAGGGTATCAAAGGCATTTTTAACCTACTGAGTAAACTTTAACTTCTTATACCATATGTTTTAATTATGTTTGTTTTTGTTTTATTTTATGTATGATTGCATATGCATTTGTACATATAATTTTATGCATGTTATATGCTTTTATATAAAATAAAATATTTTATTGAAAACGTATGTATGGATATTGTGAGTGTAATTATATGCAGTCATGTAAACATGTTGAACTTATTTTAAAAGGAAGTTATACATGAGGAATTACAAATCAAATAATTTATATTACTGACCTTACTGAGTGACAAATAATGTGTGCTTTGTATATGTTTGAGCTAATGCCTATAGTCTAGTGTTTAATATAGTCTAATCTAGTCTAGTCTAGTCTCTTATATAATCTACAGTGTAGTCTAAAGTCTAATATATAGTCTAAAGTCTAGTATCTTTCTATCACTATCATCTAGTCTATCTTCTAATTTATCGTCTAGAATATAGTCTAGTATATAGCCTAGTTTATAGTCTAGTCTATTGTCTTTTCTATAGTATATTTAATAGTCTAGCCTATAGTCTCGTCTATATTTTAGTCTATAGTCTAGGATATAGTCTAGTCTATAGTCTAGTCTATAGTCTAGTCTATAGTCTAGTCTATGGTCTAGTCTATAGTCTAGTCTATAGTCTAGTCTATGGTCTAGTCTATAGTCTAGTCTATAGTCTAGTCTATAGTCTAGTCTATAGTCTAGTCTATAGTCTAGTCTATAGTCTAGTCTATAGTCTAGTCTATAGTCTAGTCTATTGTCTAGTCTATAGTCTAGTCTATAGTCTAGTCTATAGTCTAGTCTATAGTCTAGTCTATAGTCTAGTCTATAGTCTAGTCTATAGTCTAGTCTATAGTCTAGTCTATAGTCTAGTCTATAGTCTAATCTATAGTCTAGTCTATAGTCTAGACTATAGTCTAGTCTATAGTCTAGTCTAGTCCATAGTCTTTTCTATAGTCTAGTCTACAGTCTAATCTATAGTCTAGTCTAATAATGGCTGAAAGATATTTTCTATTTATGAAAGTTGAATAGACACACAGGTATCAATGATTTACTTTTTTATATTTACACTTTCGAGTTATACCAGGTTCATATAACCAACATACATAAAACTACTAAATGGTCAATAAGAAAAAAATAATATTTGCAAAACCTACACACCTTTAGTTTTTGTGAAAAGTTATTTAAAATGAACCTATCACTAGAACACTTAAAAACTAAGTACTTCTAGTTATATACTACATTCTTTGGTGTGTACTTAGCAGTATTTGCAAAGTCCTGTAATCGATGACATAAAAAGCCAATAAATGTTTTATAAAGCAGAGTTGTACTTTACTAATATAAAAGCAAAATGCTTAAACTTTGGTAATAGAAAACTAAGGTGGTATTTGAAAGTATTATTCACAAGGAAAGGTAAAATTTTAATTGATTCGACAATTATTTCAGATTTCGAACATATATATGAAATCAAAAGAGCAGTAACTACGCTTCTGTATTATTATAATATAATCTAAATAAATTTCTCAACATTATGCCACTTACTACTATCTTCCATAGTCACTCAAAAGCTATTAAGTCTAATATTTATACAAACTCACAACTTGCAACATAACCACCCCAACCACCTCAATGACTTCCGCAATCATGAAACTAATTTTTCTTAAGCAACCAAACTAACTTAAAAAAATATTTTGTAAATATCAAAAAAAAATCTTTATTTTATTTGTTGTGGTGGCAGTAAGGAATTGTAGGATTTTTTTGCTTGGCATACTTAAGAATTTTAATTATACCCTAATGGTGTATAATAGTTGGTGGCTACCGATGCAGCCAATGCAAAATTTAACAAGTTGGAAAGGAGAAATGTACAGCAATATGTTTTTTGTATACCCTATATTCATTCTCAAAGCTTTTTTAATTACCCACAATTCTGAGAATAATTTTAATATAAAAATTGATAATTTCAAATTTTACTTTACAGCAATATTTATTAAGAGGACATTATAGGGTGTTAGGGTTTATATTTTTTGTCCCATAAAACTTGTTTGTGGATGATATTCAGCTTTTTTAACTCGGTTGATTTTCATAGAGATATAAGAGATAGAAGTAAGTTTTTTACTTCAAATGCTTTTAGCATTCACCTAGAAAAGTCTTTGTAATGGCATGTGCTTACACAACCACTTACTTTTCAATGAGTACTACATACCGTCGGCATTGTCGTTTTATTTAAATATTTTATTTGATTTGTGTGAAATTCAATATTTGTGGAAAATTTTTAGCGTCCAAGATCTTTTTCTTCGAACCTTTGACGAACATGTTTAAAACGTTCTGCAATATAACAAGGACATGGAATATATCATTTCGTAACAAGAACACGGAATATATCATTTCGTGGGTCAACGACCAATATTTCGACATTGGTACATACCTTAGGATAAACCTAAAAATCTAACTCACCACTAGGTGCGTTGAAGTATAAAAAAATAAGAATTGCATTTTTTGCCGTTGTACTATAGTTATTATTTAACTTTGGCGTTGTCCTTTTCTTAATTTTAAAAGTTCTTACTTTTCATTATTTTAACAGTAGTTTTCTTTGTATTTCCTTTACATTCTAATAATGTTGGTTTCTCCAGTACACTACTGGCAGGAAGATAAAATTTTAGAGCATAATATCCAAAATCATTTTGTTTCATTATAATTTTCCCGAAATAAAGAAAATTAAAAAAAACTCAAAAGAAATCGAAGCAAAACTTTATGTTGGTATTGATAACATTTTTATTTTACATTGTTTCCGAATGCAGGTCAGTAGTTTAAAATAATTAATTCCACATTATAAAAATCAACATTACAACTATGTTGACCCAAAAAGTCCAAAAAGGGAGGTCAAGTTGTATGTAGGCTAAGGAAAATAATGGACCGATTTCAATAATTTTTAATAGACCTTGTTGAAGTATATTAAAACACGTTTAGGCCAAATTAAAAAAAAATATCTTGAAATACCTTGCACACTTGATTTACATGGACAGCCAACTCCAGGAATTGATTCTGAATCGATGAGTATAATTTTTCAGAATATAAAATATTTAGCGAATTCACTCTATTTAAAACTGTTTCAAAATAGTTTGACCAGAAAATTAATATAAAAAGTACTTGATTATTTTATTATCCCTTATTTCTATTAAATTTCTCTTGCTCCGTATTCAAAAGGTTTCATGCCATGAACTTTTTGTCTATTTAAATTGAGACACAATTCGAAAAGAAAATTAAAAAGTTCAATACAAATACAACTTGACGAAAGAGTTTTAAAATTTTCTCAATAATGATTACGTTTTAGTTCTTTTTTTTTTCTTTTCTTTATCTCTGTTATTGGTTTGCTAATTTTAAATCTTTATTATTTGCAGTTCAGGTGTTTCATTGAAAATACTAATTCAAAGAATTCAATGTTACATATACAATAACTGATAACTGGAATAAATTACAGTAAATATTGATTGTTTAACAGACTTCATTTCATGATTTTATGTCTATTTGATTTTGAACTTTGTACATAGTCCTTTGTAATTTTACTAATAAAGGATCTTAAAATGTACGGAGAATACATAGAAATAGTTTATTACAGTTTACAATTATAATAGAGAACGTTTGTATGTATGCAGTTTGAGAATTTAGGATAATGTTTTTAAAATTTTAGAAAACGGTAATCTTTTTTAAATGTGTTATTCCTCGAAATCAAATAAATTGCTTTAATTAAAAACATTTCTGGTAATTAAGAAACTATGGAAGTAAATAGATGTTTCTTCATAATCTTCTAATTCCCTTAATCTCGACCATCTATGTGTAAATTATTTAAAATTGAATTTCTTCAAACATTTATTTTTTTTTTTGTTTCTAGTACAAACGAAATTCCATTTGAAAATCACCCGTTCTAAAGTTCAAATAAGTGTAGAGCCACACAAGTATTGATTAAATCCCAGCATGAATTGTCAATGCAATGAAAAGTTATTGGGGAATTGAAATTATTAATACATTCTCATTATGATGTGCAAATACGTATATATGACACTTGTATTGGATTTATAAAATGTTTAAACAATGGAATTTGTAAATGTAGCTTTAGTTTAAGCATTAAGAAACTGTTAATTTTAGTTGAAAATGAAAGGATATTATAAATAGAAAGTTACATGATAAGAATGTTAAATGTTAAGGATTCTTACTTGGGTTGTTATTTGAATAAAATTATTCGATTAATCAATTTTCTGCGCTAGACCAAAAATTTAATATTGGAATTTTTCGTTAATTATCATATTTTAAAGAAAAACGGATCTTCTGATATAGGGAGCTAGGTTAATTATGGACCGATCCTATCAAAATTTAGTTGAATGGTAACGAAATAATTTAGTTAATCAAAAATTCATTATAGTTTCATTGTTTAAAAGGGAATTGAGGGCTAATGAGGACCTATTATAACGAAAATCAATTTTCCGATTTTTGTAAATATGCTAAAACATTTACTCGTTAGATACGGTTGTAGGGTTTAGGATTGGATGATATACCTTTTTTAACAGGCTTCGTCCTTGTGGTAAAGAGTATGGGCCAAATTTAATTAAATCATTTAAAAATTGGAAACATTACAAGAATGGGCAGGTGAAGTTGATTCTGAGTTAAGACATACTCTTTAAGATAGATGTATGACCAATGTGTCCGTACGTTACATACCCCACAATAATAACAGTTCTCTATAATGGATTAGGTTATAAAAATCAAAATAGAACAATTTTTAATCACAATAAGGATTTAACTTTATAAATAATACAAATATTGCTATTATCTTAAGTAAATCCTAATAAATGACATTTAGACATTTGTAAAATTACTTTGTATAAACGTGATATTTTATTGTGTTTGTCTTCATAAAATACAAACATATTTATCTTAATTCTGTTGAAAAAATAAAATTGTATTTAATCTATTAACATTTTTCTTCAGTTTTTCCTTTACGTTGCAGTATTTTATTAGTTTAAGTAGTGAAATTTATGAATTATTACATAAAATAACACATCACGTACGGAAAACATAATATAGTGTGTATATTAATGTTAATATTTATTAACAATTATTATGAGTAAATGTATGTAAGAAAAAGGTAACTAATATTTAGTTACTTTACACTCAAAGAAAAATTAGTGTAAAAATTATTACAAAGGCATTCAACTAAAACAAAATTGCAAAAAAAAAATTAAAGAACCAAATTTTAAATAAAAATATTCCTCAAATATTGATTCATTAATTTTAATTTATTAGAGTTAATAAAATCCCCTAATTATGATGAGTCTAAAAAAATTAAAATTTTTTAATATTTAAAAAGTTTTTAAAACAAATTTTGCATTTAAATTTTGTTTTATAAATCTATGATAATGAATATGAAATAAATTAATATTTGAGATTTAATATCTTCCTAAAAAATTAAAAAATTTTTGCAGTGTACTACTACTTTTACTTCTGTTCTGGCTTCTCTCGTGTTTTTATAGTTCGCAATGCAATATTAAAGATTTAATTTACCACAAAGTTAACATTTGTTTAGCTAAAATATGCTAATGTTTATGTAATATAGATTATAATTGTAGTGCCTGCCACAAATTAGGTTTTAAAATAAAACCTTAATAAAATATAACATTAACGAATATAAGAAAAGCACAAACTATAAATATTATTTTAGGTTTAAAACATATAGAGAAAAAGCAACATAATATATATTTTTCTATAAAAAAAAATCCAACCCTTCTTCAATATTCTTTTCACTTATGGTTTTTATTATAAATTTTTTATAAAGTATAGGATTCATGGTCATCCTTTAAAGTAGATGCTGTCGTCATAAATAGCCGTCTCAACAAGATGCATACACATGTATATACTTTTTTTAGCTATTAGTCCGTTTATAGCTTTAGTAGTTTGTATATATGAACTTTATAGTGAGTACAGATTGTAGGTATAGGTAGGTATACACATAATAGAATAGAATAGAATTTTACATTATGTTTTACTTTTCTTTTTGGGTAATTTTTAGTTTCTATATGTGTGTTGTTTTGTATGTAAAGTGTAAACGTCATAAAATTATAATATATTACACCGCTCGACACTCAAAATTAGACAGGAACCATAAGCAAACAGATTTTGTTCACAGATTTTTATTTCGTGATCCTAAGTTTTTGTAATATAACTTCAAAGTTTTAAAATTTACATATTTTTGACTTTTTATTCTGACAGTATAAAATAAAAATAACACAAAATATTTTCCAACTCTTCTCGTTCTTTGACATCAAATTCAGCATTACTTAATCAGTAGAAGTACTTCTAAAAACTTTAAAACTTTTGAACTCATTTAAAAATGACTCAGGATTACCACATGAAAAACTAAAAAAGCTGATAGTCTCTATTGCTAGCTGTTTATTTTTATTAATTTTATACTTTCAGTCTGAAACTTCTAGAGGTATATCTAATAAGAATACGTCGATATATAACTAAAGTTTTCTTAATGTGCTGAAAAAGTACCAAAAATTGAATTTTCTCCCTTTTACACCCCAAAAAGACTGAATTTTGAAAAAGTACGAAACAGGTATCTCATAATTTTGAAAAATGTGTACAAAAATTGTATTAAGTTTATTAGTTAAGGGCCCCTAAAAGGTACCAAAAGCACTTTTGTTACACATTTTTACCCCTTAAAAGATCGAATTTGGAAAAGGTGGCAGACACCTATTTGCTCTTTATAAGAGTAGAATTAGATGCAATTAAATTTTTTCTTATATTACTAATATTGTGTAAATAATCAAGAAAACCGTTTGGACTGTGCGATGATGAATTAGTCAGTCAGTAAAGGTACTTTTTTTATATATATAGAATATGAATCAAAACGGTGAATTATAATATATTTTTGGTACCTTTTGTGTACTTGGTTCTAAGTCCAGAAATTGTGTATCTACAGTTACAGTTAAAAGAAAATATGTTGTAGGGAAGTTATTTTGTACACCAATTATTATTGCATGAAGGATATAAAAGGACCATCAATCCTTTTTTATAACACCCATAAAAATGGCCCCTCTTAAAACAGTTTTAACAGTCACGACTGGTTTAAATATGCCAGTATATTGATGAAATTCCACACAAAGAAGTCTTATTCATACTTATATCTCTTTACTAAATTGTATGAGGATCAGTACATCATTCAGATCTCTACTAACTTTTGTAAGGGTCACCTTATAAATGACCTTAACCACATAAAAGGTCCTTTTCAGAAGGACCTTTCTTTAAGCAATGCTACTAAAATTATAAAATTCGACCTAAACAAGTTTTGTAAGAACCAAAAAATTTCCATTATCTTTTATAATGATCAGTCTACATTTGTTTCTAACTCCCTTATAGATTTCCTTTCAGAAAATAATTACCGGTCATTACCGGCGTAAAAATACGAGTACAGTGATAAAATACAACATAATAAATTTTCTAGAAGCCAACTCCACTATAACCGAGGAGGATATGAGGTCAGTAATTAAATCCACCTCTTTTATAAAAAATGGTTTTAAAAATTAAAAATTTTAATTTAAAGGATTGGTTAAGCCCTTATTGAAGGTCATCTTCATAGATCTAATAATTGGAAATATGTTTCGATAGTAATAAAAGTATCGAATATCAGAGTTTGTTTATAAGGAAAAAAAGATTCGGAATGGTCGAATATAACACTCCTACTAATTTTTAAATAAAACTTTAAATTAGAAAATTTATTTTTCAGAAACAAAATTACATCTTGATTTCCATCTTAATGTAACTTTTTTGCCTTGATAAAACATCCTTACCTATTTAAGAAGTATAATAAAAATCTTGTTTTCTTTTCTTCTTCTTTTTGTTGTAAAACATCAACTTAATATGTGAACATATTTTTATTTTTAGAAGAAGAAGGAAGAAAAAAAAACAAGAAAATATTGTTTCATCTCTGACATGTATGCAATTTACCTTATTAACATTTATTATTCATTTACTATTATTTCGTTTTATAGTACGCTATAAAAACAACACGTAATAGCAGGCAAGAGGGGGAGAAATGTTTTGTTTTTATATAATGTTAATACTTGTATAGTAAAGTAGTCATATATGACACAAGTAAAACAATATTCATGTTCATATTCCCAGACACATATTCCTTGCAACATCTCCCGACATTACTATAAAAGTTAGATGTGTTCTTGTTCTCGTTTGTTGTTGGTTTCTTTTTTTCCTCATATTTAAACTGATATGAACAATATCTAAATGTTTGTACTCGTATGGGGGAAAGTGTGAGTATGGTTCAGTGCCCGGTTGACCGGTCATTTTTAATATCTTTTCTGTCTTTTATACATTATGAATTATAGTGCCACTAAAGGATGCTGTTTGATATCTTATGTTTTTAATAGTTTGTGTACTAGTTGTACTGGTAGTGTTGCAATAAAAACATTTGATGAGCAATAATTCATTCAGTATTTTTTTCTGAGATACATTTAAATAAAATTTATTTTAACATAAAAAAATTAACACTTAATATGTTAATAAGCCAACATTTTCTTTAAATTTGGAAGGCTTAGACCTTTAAAACTAATTTGAATTCATTGTTTATTTAAAATACACTCCAAGTTTTAACAAAAACCTAAAAACTTCCGCAAAATTATTTCAGATTAAAAAAAACGCTTAACAACAAACTAAAATTGTCTTAATTATTTTAAATTTAATCGTCCAAAATTTGTCTAAATTGCACAATTATCGTGTGTACTACATAATATATCCAAAACACCTACTGATAAAAAAAACTTTACAACTATTTGACTAACTAATTTGCATATTATCTCTCTGAGTATCTGGGTAAAAAAACACATGTTAGATTTCTCACTATTAAAATAATAAACAAATCTTAACCTTGACTTTGTCCCCAGTCACAATCAATATTAACCAAATTAAAATATTTAACCTTACTATCTACGATGAGTGTAAAGCAAAACAAAACAAATCATATCTAAATAAAAACATCTCTAACCAAAATAACTTTTTAACCAAAAATTTAAATTTAAATAAATACTTCAAAGTCAAATTATTAGTATAAATGACACGCATTAGTGGTTGGCAGCACGAATTTGACAGAAAAAAAGAAAAACGTCATAATTTAAAGATACAAATATTTTCCATATATACATTTTTGGCCAAATGACAATCAAGCTCATCAAACATTTAAATGCCATTATGACGTTTAATTTATACACATATTGTTGTTTTCTAATAACAGTATGAGTGTATTTGTGCTCTGGTATTTTTTGTATTTAATGTGAAAATGTTATTTCATACAAAATTTTAGTCAATCGAAAACTATATGTATATTTCAATAAATTTTTATAAAAACTTTTTAATAAAAATTTTTCAAAAATTTTTCATCAAAAAATGTAAATTTTTTTAAATAGATTTTTTTACAAAACATTTTTTAATGTAATTAAAATAATTATAAATAATAAACTTTCTAAATAAAAAAATTAATAAAATAAAAAATTTTGGAAAGGTTTTTTCTTTTTATAGAAATTTATAAAAAAAAATATTTTTATAAAAATTTCGATAGTTAGTTAGTTAGTTAGTTAGTTAGTTAGTTAGTTAGTTAGTTAG
The DNA here is from genome assembly GCF_022045245.1 of Lucilia cuprina. Taxonomy (NCBI): domain Eukaryota; kingdom Metazoa; phylum Arthropoda; class Insecta; order Diptera; family Calliphoridae; genus Lucilia; species Lucilia cuprina. Next base: position 52,187,277 of record NC_060951.1, on the reverse strand, counting down.
TTAGTTAGTTTGAAAGGAGGATGTATACACATCAAATCCGAAGAAATACACCTAGGCCTCTATCGGGCCTGTTGTGCGCTCCTTAACCAGTGCCACGGGTGGGAATCGAACCCACCACCTCCGGTCTACCAGACTAGAACACTAACCACTAACCTACCGGAGGCCACAAGAAGTTTTTTCGATAAATTCGAAAAAACTTCTTTCATAGAAAAATCATATTTTTATGAAAAAAGTTTGAAAAGATTTCTTTTTTTATAGAAAATGTTTATAAAATTTTGTCTTTTATAGAAAATTAAAAAATCTCTTTTAATAAAATAATTGTTGTAAAAATCTCTTTCTATAGAAAATTTGTGAAATTTTAGTTTATAAAAAATTCTTTTTTTATAGAAAATATTTACAGAAAAATTTTCATAAAATTCTCTTTTTGTAGAACATTTTTGTAAAATTCTACTATAGACATTTTCGTAAAATTTTCTTAATAAAAAAATTTCGTCAAATTCTCTTTTTATAGAAAAATTTAAAATCCTCTTTTTGTAGAACATATTGGTAAAATTCTGTTTTTATAGACATAGAAAATAAAAAACTAGAAACGTTTTTTAAGAATATTCTCCATTTTATTGATAATTATCGATTTTGTGTTATATATATGTTGTGTCACACTGTAAATATGTAATTGCAAATATTTATTTTGGCTAAAATATATGCATATTTTTAAAGTCTGTTTGACGTTTAAACCATATTATCAATAACAATGTCAAATTTATGTTTTTGTTTTGTTTCAATTTTACTAGCAACAATAAAAACGAGACTATTTGAAGCAAAAATATTTGTTTAGTCATTTACAATTTTGCAGCAAATGAATTAGACAAATTCGTACACAGACATTCATACATTTAATAAAATTTTTCATAACCTGATTACTAATGGACTTCACACATAACTAAATCGTCACACTGTGCTGTACTTGCTGACAACATTTAATATGTATCACCAAAAACAAGTAAAATTTTTTGTGGATTTCTTTTGTCTGTAAACAAAACGCAACGTGTGTCAACGCATTTTAAAACAAACCAATTCAAATTCCCCCAAAACCAAAAAATACTACCATTCAAAGTTGTATGTACTTCGTCTATATCGGTTGGTCTGCACTCGTCTCAAATTCATATGTATATGGTATGTACTTATGTGTGTGTGTGGGTGAATAACTATAGTTAATTTTTTTGTGTTTGTTTGTTTGTTTTTTCTCTATTGCTGTGAAGGTTAAATATTTTATTTTTACCGGTAAATTGACAACAACTACTGAAACAGCATATTGACTTTGACAGGTGGTAATTGATAAGTGGGGGTCATTGGTCATTTATTTAGCATACGAAATTGTTTACACTTTTTTATTTTTGTATATATTTTTTTGCTTTATTAAGAAATACTGTTGACAGACATTGTCTTGTGGTTTAAACAGAATTTTTGTATTTGTAACAAAGCTATTATGAACTATCGTTTTGTTTTAACCAGACAAAATTAGCTTGGTGCAACAGTCTAGGAAATATTGTAAATATGCACAGAAGCTCTTACTCATGTAATAAAGTTGTAGAACCATTGCTGACCCATCCACCTTATTAATGACGCATTAAACACTTACGGCAAATTGGTAATCTGCTTATAGAAAGAAAATTTATGATTAAATTTTTTTTTTATATAGAAAATTTTTTATTTATTTTCTTTTTAAAGAAAATCTTTAAAAATTTTTTGTCATACAGGGTTTTATTCAAATGAGTGTATCTTTTACCCCTTAATGAACAGTAAAAATTGCTGCGACCAATAGAAGAAAAAGCCATAGACATTAGGACACACCAAAAAATGTCATATGGTCCATGGATGTTACGACAATGTGCATTAACATTGAAGCAGTGAAAAAATGCTATCTAACCCCTTTAAACAAATTTGGCTAGGACCAATGATGAGTTCATAGACGTTACGACTCATTAAAAAGTGTCTTAGTGTACATTAACTTTATGAAAATGTCCATCGATATTGTGACACATTGCCGTTATGACAATGTCCATGGACATTGTGACACATGACGTTATGACAAATTGCATTGTGACACATGACGTTATAACAATGTCCATGGACATTATATGTATTTTAAAAAAATGTCCTGTATAGCCGACCTTCCAGCGAGAACATAAACACTTTGAAATGCGTGGACTTTATGTCATTTTGCTTATAGACAATGTGATAGTTTGAAATTTTCATAATGAACACTATGACATTATGACATGCAATCTACAATAAAGACCAATATATGTATATAATGACATAGAAAAAATCGAAATTAACATTTAAGGAATTAAATACTACAAGAAAATTGTTAAATGACGATATATTACTGATAATAGATTCGGATTAATAAACTAAAAAATACTTTTAAATCAGTTAATAGGTGTAAAAAGTGTTTACAAAACTTGATTTTTTAGGCCTGTGTAATCGTTGAGAGAAATTTCATAAATTTTCTTTTGGAATAAATTTACCTAAAAATCTCGATATAATTTCAGTATTTAAAATAAATATTAATTAAGGAATTCAATTGCTATTAGTTATGTGAAAAAAGTGAACTGATGTTTTTGTTTCTTCTAAAGAAATTTAGTTTTTACTTTTAATAAAATAAGAATTTTTATGCATTATAAGGTAATTTAAATCGATTATAAGTTATAGTATATATTAAAAAGTAATATTTATTTAGTAAAAACAAAATTGGACAGGGGAAGTCTTATAAAACTCCCGAAAAAGTGGAAAAAACTGTTTTAAAATCCAGTGGACTGAATGCTGTCTAATTAGCAGGAATAACTAAGAAATGAACAGTCAATTGTATACAGTTACTTTAGGAAGACAAGACAACACATCAAATTTATCAGTCTTTAAAGGATGGAATAGGATTGCCAGGAGCTTAAAATCACTAGATTTTATAGGATAGCTTTACCGCTCAAACTTTAACTCAATTATTAATCGATTTAAATAGCAGGATTCTGCCTAGTTTCTTTGAAATATAATAATTTCTTATTCTAGTGATGTATAAAAATCCATATTTTATTATGGATAAAAAAAATAAATTTCTTTAGAAGAAACAAAAAATTTACTCACTTCCTTCACATAACTAATAGTAAGACTATTGCCTTTAAAGTCCATAACTTCAATATTATACAATATTTAGTTTACAAGATATTTTCGTTCAAAGTTGACAAAATTAAATTCTTTAATTAAGTAGTTCGCAGTGTATGTTTCTCTAGGCAAACATATTGCCTAGTAAATGGTTGTCGATATTATTTCAATTTCCAAACGATTATTTAATAAAAAGATATTACTTTTATTATAACATACATTTTTAAGTAATAACAAGATTTTATAAACAATTACTATTGTAGTCGTAATTAAATTGTAAACACTTTAAATTATATGTTTAAATGTGAGAAATTTGTACAGTCAAACAGACAACAAGTATACAAAAATTAAAAAAAAATAACAATAATAAGTAGGTAAATGCAAAGTCTTGCCACAACAAGTAACTAAAAATAATAATAAAAAACTTAACTTAGTAAATTTTAAAACAAACACATTCATTTTATGGGAGTCAGAGCCGAAAATAAACAAACAAAAAAAGAATACGTCATAAAAGCAACGACCTTCACAAAAAAATCATATTGCAATTTTTTTAAAACAATCATATATTTTTTACTATATATTTTTATTTCTTAGTGTAAATATGTAGTTCAACCTAAATAACCTATATATAAAAACTTGAAAAAATCATCAACTAAATGTCTTGATTACCTTGAGTTTTAAACTCTAATTTGCACTTTAAAATATTTAAAGAATTATTTAAAATTTTCATTAATTTACAATAGTTTTAAACAAACAATTTAAAAAGATTTGTGTTTTTATTTTGTATTAATATTTTACACAAATAGATAAGGAAATAGAATACACTTTGATTTTATGAACATAAGGCTAAAGTTTTCAAAATTTATGTTTAAACTTCAAAGAGCAAAATACACACATTTAAGTACTTAACACTTAAACAAGGTTTTAATGTAGGTCAGGGTTTTGAACTGCCTTTCAACTTTTAGTTTAAGTTGGAAAAAAATTAAAACATATTTTATTTTAGGGAATTATTAAAATTATCAAGAATATTTCTTCGCAAGTAATCCGTAGAGAAGCAAATCACAAAATATTTTTCTTTTGTAAGTTTAATTGAATTTTTTATTTTTCTTAGTTTTTTACTTTAACCACCTTTGTATAAACAATTATATTTATATATTTCTTAAATATTGTATTTTTATTTAGCCAAATTCACGCACGTTTACTTCTAAATCTGAAACAGAACTAAAAAAAATTTTAAACAGCCATAAGTTTTCAAAACTCTTGTGCACATGCGCTTTAAGGCGCACTAAACCATTTGTAGAGTTTTTTTCACAAAAACACTCGCACACGACTTCTTTAAAAGTATTAACAAAAATATAGCAACTAAATAGAAAAATCAAATTCAAAACAATCTCAATACAAGTATGAAAATATTATCCAACAAGTCCGACTTATGTGATACCCTATTTATCAATGTTTGAATAAAAACCAACAATTCCGACTTATGTGATACCTTATTATGATATTATAATCAATGTTTGAGTATTGACCTTAAACCTTAACAATCGACAATTTTGGGCCGATTAAAAGAAATTATAACTTGTAAATTGCAAAAAATGTTTCTGTTAATTTTTAGAAAGGTAATCTTAAATTGAAATTTTAACAAAATCAGTTTTACTAAGAGATTTATGTTAAAACAAATATTGATCGATTATGGGTCAAAAGTTATATATATAAACATTTATCACAACACATGTAAAATCGATTATTAAGAGTAAATATGCCAATAATGTTTAATTTAAGGGGTCATTTAAAGTACTCCGATTTTATCCAGTTTCTTAAGTAAAAATTGCATTCAGTTGACTTAAAATCAATTACAAGCATAAATGGTCAGACGGACGGACAATGACTTTTTAATTTCAAAGTTTTTCTAAGTTCATCGTTATATTTTAACATCAGCACCCATGTCACATGGCCTCTCCACTATACCTACCAGTAGTGTGGGGTATGAAAACAAATAAACTAAACCATTTATAGTACCGCGATACAAAATACCCTCAGCAGATATATTATACAGCTTAAAGCCAGCTAGCTAGTAGCTCAATGTTTATAGATACTTCCAACAAAGTGGAGACTTTTTTCGTATTGAAAACTAAATAAACACTCTCCACATACACAGCAAATAACAAGTTATTTTTTTTAATTTTAACTCTTTTAATAATTTTATTTTTTTTTCTTAATGTTTGTTTTATTTTTGGTTTTGGGTATTACCAAATTGTTGTGTTTGGTTTGAATGAATGAACAAAGCGCAGCTTACAGCAGTAATGGAAATGTCAGTGGTAGTAGTAGTGTAAGCAACCAAGTCAACGAAGTAAAACCAAAAGTTGCTGTAGGTCAGTTTATTTAGTAGAGTAGAGTAAAGAGAAGTAGATGAGTAAGTAAATGACTTACTATATGACTGCAGACTAAATGAATGCAGCTTGAAATGCAAAAAAAAAAAAAAATGTGCTAATAGGTTTAACAACTTGTGTGCTCGTATATCGACCATAGATGTATTATATCTTTACATGCATCTTTAGTTATTGCATAATATCAGTATTGCATTGCAATACAGCAGGGCGATGACAATATAATTATTTTATTAGAGAATTATAATAATGGTTTATGATAAAGAAAATAAAACATTATTATGACCATATATTAAGTAATAATAGGAAGAATGTATATCAAAATGTACAAAGACAATAGGGCCTAAACAAGAGAAGCTAGAGAGCTAAATGGCACTTTTTGGTATTGGAAATGAGTATCGACTTTTGTGTTCGCATAGGGATAAGAGTTAATAATTAAAATAAATCACCTTTATACGAACCAAAATTTCCCTACCAAATTTTATGAGAAAGCCTTTATAAAAGTCGAGAATAATAATTTTTGTAATAATCGAAATATCTGTACGAAATTTCATAAGAATCAGATCAGAATCTACCTTACTATTGTCAAACTCTAAAACTCAATGTGGGACTTTTATATAATATTTATATGGTCTAAATCATAGCGTGATTATAAAATTTGTATAGCCCATCATCAAAAAAGATGTGCGTATATTGATTTTGTCTTTCCTTTTTGAACACATCGAAATATTGATCATAGACCCACAGAAATATATATATTCTGGGTCATTATTTAATTCTAATATTATATACCCATATCTGTCCGTCCGTCACTTGAAAGCACTATAGAGTTCGAACGGAAACAAGTAATTGATACAGGTAAGGTGTATTTAGTATTAAAAATGGGCAATATCGGTCAATGTTTTCGAATAGCCTCCATACAAGTAGCACCCCGAAGAGAAACAGCTTTAACAATTATAACTGTTTTAAAAATTAATAAATGAAATTCTACATAAATAAGTTTCATATAAGCAAAATTCTTTCTACCAAACTTTATGAGGATCAGTTCATATAGATAGACATAAGTATATACATACATCTTAAAAGCAATGCAGACGAGAAGTAGTAGTCATTTAAAAGTAAGTAGTTTTGTAAGCACATATTTTTGTGGCATTAGGGGAATTAATATTTTCTATTAGTCAGAATTCGTTTAGTATTGAATATGCTGTACGTACCTTATGAAATTCAATTAATAGCATGATTTACCTGAAAGTAAAGAAAAAATATTCATTAAATTCGTTTTATTAAAATATTTTGTTTATTTATGTTCTATAATATTGTTGAATGAAAACAGGGCAAATAAGTCAAATAGAAATATAATTTTATCGATTCTGAACGCTCGCACGAAAATAGAGAAAAAATTGCCATTGAGAATACGACCAAAGTACCTTAAGTAACTGTTTTATTTTTGTTTGTTTCTTTATTTTGATTTTTTTTAAACTTTACCTACAAAGTAAGTCATTACTTAATGGTAATCATTGTAAGCAAAGATTTTGCTGGGTATTATTAGTTTAAAACTAACTTTGAAGACAATATATCAAAGCTAAAACATAATTTATTATATGCAGAACATTACTAGATTCCTACTTAGTAATCCAGACATTTGGTAGTAGTTATTGAAAAGTAAGTGGTTGATTAAGTAGAAGTCATTACCATGTTTTTGCTGGGTAAATACATATATCTCGTATAAATACTTGTTTTGTATTCAAACAATGTCCACGATTTTCTTTTCTAACAACTTTCTTTTAACAAATAGTGTAAAAATATTGTAAATATTGTAAATTTAATTTACATTTATAATGAAATTCTTATATGACTTTATAGATAATACTCATATAAATCGTATATAAAACAATATCTCTTCAGGGGGCACAACAAGTTTTAGTTAGTTTTTAATATTAGATATCGTGTGTCTATTGCGTGGTTATTAAGTAATTTGTTAAAGATTTTGTAACTATTAAAAACACATTGTTTTAATTAAAGACACTTATTTAGTAGTTCCCATAGTGTTTAATTGTATATCAGTCTAGCCAAATAAAAATAGAATAGAAAAAAACCGATTTAAAAAATTTGTCCCATACACAATCGGTGTTGTACTATTGTATGTTGTAATATTTTTATTATTAATTTATTTTTGTTTCAAATGATTTTATTTAAAAAATTTTTGTGACATACAACGATACGAAATCGATTGTGAATTGGACAATTGTATATTATATATGTTAAAATATTTTTTTACAATTTTAAATTTTCAACAACAATTTACCATCAAACAGACTTTTGAAAAACATTATTAAAATGTAATATTAAATACGAGCTTCAAATCATTTATTTCTTTTCCGAACATTAGAATATGCTACAAAATATCTTATATTTAATTAAAATTATTTTATTAATATACAAATCTAAACAATTTAGTTTAAAAAAACTCACTATTATGCAATAAGTTCCATAAATTTCAATGTTGTGTCCATTTTTGGACATTTTACAGATCATTTAAGAATTTAAGCTACAACTAACTTTTAGTTTACTAAACTTTAACTATTATTCCGGAGTAACAAAAAAATCAATGTTACAATGTGAAAATATTTCCATTTCTAAACGATACCCTTGACTATAAAACTCATACATATAATTTTAATGAGAAAATAAAAATATTAAACACACAACAATTGTTTATTTGTTTGGAATAGAAATCTAAAAAAAAACTTTAAACTTTTAGTTTTCAAAAAAACATACAACTGGTAGATAATGTCATACAGTGGAACAAAATAAATTGTGCTAAATTTTCATCATTTTTTGGAAGATAAAGTCGTATAAACTCGATTAAAAATGGTTTAGTTCCAATTAACTCTACAAATTGTATAATTCAAAACAATTGTTTTATTTAGTTTACAATCCACTGTCCTGTATCTCAGATAAACAAGAGTATTCATTTGTAAAATCGTAAAAAGTTGTATACAACAATGACATAAAAACATCCATATATGTATATAAATTAGAGTGCCCCAGGAAACAGTCTTTTTAAGAATCTCATGTGCTTTCAACAAGTATTTTTAATCTAAAAATTTAAATTTTTAGATACCCTAATGTACATATGTATATAGTCTGGAGGGTATTATGCGTTAGTGCTGGTTTTTGTAACATATAAAAGTATTTGTCCTACACCCACCTAAAAGTATACAAATCGGCACAGGATAAACTTCTGTCTCCGTGACGAACGCTTCTCGGTCCATTATTTCGCTTAGCCCCCATAAAAAATTAAATGTTTTATTATTTAAAAAATAATTCAAGTCTTTTACCTACTGACTGGGATAGGATATATATATGGTCGGTCATGCCCGACTATACATTCATACTTGTTTTTTTTTCTAAGGAATACGAAATGATAAAACACTAAATAGTTACAGGCTAAGTTTGAAAATAACATGAAATATAAAAATAACAAATTGATTTTTTACATAAATTTTTAATTTTATAATTTTTTGCAGCTGAGCATGAAATATATTTAATTATATGAGCATTGAAATTTCCTTTTTAAATTAAATTTAAAATAATCTCAATTTTTAAGTTATTATCGAGAACACAAACCCTTTAAAAACAGAGTTGTTTAGAGTTTGACCAACACAAGATCGGTAGTGATGCAGTCTATCGATAAATTAAGTAAAAAACTTTAACTACGAATATGTTAGCAAAGTCTCAAACCATAACAACTTTCTAGAAATCAAAATGAAAAAAGCTTTAATAGATCGTGAGAAATTAGTAGATATTGCTTATACACATGTAAAAAGCTTTACTTATGATAAAAAAAAATTAATTTTTTATGGTTAAAAATATTGGAATGGGGTATAAAATAATTATTTCCAAATGCAATTTAAGTCTTTGCAATAACGAAAAATATCCCTTGAATACTTTATTTTCTTGTGTTGTTTTCACCCCAAAATGTGCTCGTTATATATTAATTAAACCACTTGTTGCTGCAGATTTCTTTCTCAGCAGAAGCACAAATTCACCACACCATTATGCGCAGAAGTCAAAATGTAACTTTACTCCTGGAACCGGTGAATAATATAAAATAAATGTAATTTATTTTAATATTTCATTCCTTGTAGGTTCTTCTTGACAGTAAGAGTAAAATTTTGTTTTAGAAGTTGGAGAAAAATACGTTATTATTTGAAAAATATATTTTATTCAAACATATACATATATAATAGTTTAAAGAAGTTATTTTAAACTACCCAGCAAAAATGAACTTCCAAAGAAGCGAAAAGGAAGTGGATTTTACTCCATGGAAGTACTGAAAAAGACCTGAATAAGTTATGATTTTAACTCAGGCTTGTTTGTGATAGGAGAGATTTAATTCCAAATTCATTACATTTGAAGTCATTCTCTGGAAGTAATTTTTATGTTCTTTTTGTAAGTTATTAGGAAGTGATACAACAAATTTGACTCAAATAGTATCAACATAAATAAATCACAAGCATTTATCAATAAACTCCATAGAAAATTGGTTCAATTCAAGAAATTTCATTACATGAAATTTACCTTTAATATAAAGAAATGTTGTATTCTTTTTGTTATTTGGGCGTCAATAAACATTACTTTCTACGAAGGTAAAAAAATCACTTAGTGCTACTTTTAAAGTGATTGTGAATATTATTCTTTTGGAAGTACTTCGTTTTATTTTTACTTGGCATTAAATAATAGGGACATCTCTCCTATCACAAGCCTGTGTTAAAATAATAACTTCTTCAGGTCTTTTTCAGTACTTTCATGGAGTAAATTCTATATCTTTTTCGCTTTTTTGGAAGTTCTTTTTTTGTGTATTTATAGGACCCGATATTATCTTAATAAGATTCATACCGAAAAATTTTACTGTGTACATAAAAAATTTATAAAATCAAACAAAAAAAAGTAAATCAAATGGACCCTATAATTATTTTCAAAGAACATTAAAGTTTTGCATTTTTTAGAGAAATGATAATAAAAAAAATTTCATTACTCTGATTATTACAAAATCTATATTAATTTTCCATCTTATTACAAAAATTTGCGACAACTGGGGAAAACTTCTTGAAGAGAGCTTTTTTTAAGTTTTTATGCAAATCAAAGTCTTTGACTGCTGATCTTTTTCAGCGGAGCTTTTTGAAGAAATAGTATGAAGTCTTGTATTAATATTCCAAAATGAATAAATAATTTTTAAATTGTATATTATGACAATATTATTTATAGCCTTTAATATATTTGAAAATAAACCTTCACAGTTCTGAACCGATTTCGATAAACATAATTAAAAAATATGATTCTTTTTTCCTGAATAATTTCCATTACGAGCGTTAGATTTTAAAAATGTTAAATTCTCTTTTATTTACTTCATTAAAAAATAACTTCCAACTTCAACATGAAAGATTAAATTGTATAATCGTAATTATTTATTTACATAAAACATAATGAAACACTTAACAAATAAATATGAAATAAATTAATATGAAATTACTAAATTACAACATTAAACTGGAGAAACAAACAATAGAGAAATCTAAATGAAAGGAATTATTCTTATTCTATAGTCGTACTAAGTAATTTTTACTATCCTCCAGCAAATGAGGACTTTAACAAATACATTTATACAATGACATGAAGATAAACACATTTACGTACCCAACAGTTTTAGGAGGAGTCATTGTATATCTTTAGCGCAACATTTCTATATCCACATTACATGTATTCTCGGTCTTTTTAAGATCTGAAGACAATTTTTCGATTAGCAGATTGGTTATACTCACAGATCATTGAATATGTAAAATATCATATCAAATAAAAGGGAATTGTTACTTGTAGAACTAGTGGGGTTTTTAAATCTAGATTTAAGTCTTCATTTATGAATATGTGTGGGTATGTTATGGATAAATCCTACTTCATGACAAACAAGACAATGCGAAAAATTGCAAGACACTAAAATTGGCAAAATAAAACTAAAATATGTAAGGCAAGTGGGAAAGTATGGTCGGCCATGGTCGTCAATATGATACCCTTTTATGTAGGTAAATCAAAAACTTTATATATTTTATTTTTATAAAAAAGCATTTTTGTTGAATTTTACCTTGTTATTTTCGAAATTTAATAATAAAAACCTGATTCTCGGAAATAAGTTTTATATTGGGCTTACGATCAAATATGTGCAGAGGGATTAATATTTATATAAAAGTTATTTATGCAGAATTTCATCGTGTCATTAATAGTTACAAGTCAAATGAAAATTGGCTGTAAGTTTGATATAATTACGATCTAAAAGGGCCAAATTAAAACGTCTGGTAGTGTAGCAGCTACATAAAACTATAGATCTATTTTAACCATCATACATCTTAAAAAACTTTTGAGAGAAACCTTACAATTATCGAAATAAATAAAACGCCTAGTAAATTAAATTACAAAAATTTATTAAGTAGGGCACATTTATAAAAGACTTGATGCCGAAATGAGAACATTTACAAGTAAATGAATATCTATGAGTTACAGCAAAGGACCATGTAAGTATAATTTGTTTGGTTAGTTTGGGTTGCTCTTTTAAAGAAGCACAAACTCATAAAAGAAAACAACAAATTTCATTGTTTATTGTTTCCTCTATATACTGTATAAACCACACATTATAACTTTTACCAATGCTAGTGTATATACGAATATACATACGTATGTATGAGAGTACAAATAAAAATGGACCAGATATCTGGATTCGTATGTATATTATGAAGTAAATATGTAGTAGAAATTTTTTTATTATTTGTTTTACTATAATTTCTTTGCATTTATATGGCTGATACAAATTTGTATATATGTATGTGTGTATGTATGTATGTATGTAAGTAAGCCCATAACTTTTCATACATATACATATGTTTGGAAGCGTGTAAGTACCTGATATTTGTTATCGGACAAAGAGTAATTTGTCTGTATGTAAGTAAGTATGATTGTTTCCAAAAATAGTTTTAGTTGTTAAGGAGAAATAAAAATTTTGTCTTATCTATATTCTAGTTTACAGTATAGTTTACAGTCTAGTCTATAGTCTAGTCTATATTCTAGTCTATAGTCTAGTCTATAGTGTAGTCTATAGTCTAGTCTATAGTGTAGTCTATAGTCTAGTCTATAGTGTAGTCTATAGTCTAGTCTATAGTCTAGTCTATAGTCTAGTCTATAGTCTACTCTATAGTCTAGTCTATAGTCTAGTCTATAGTCTAGTCTATAGTCTAGTCTATAGTCTAATCTATAGTCTAGTCTATAGTCTAGTCTATAGTCTAGTCTATAGTCTAGCCTAATCTATTGTATTTTAATCTATTGTATAGTCTATAGTATACTGCAGTCTATTATGTAGTCTATAATTAGAATTTTACTTCTATACTTGTGTTTAATGTGTATTGTGAGGTGTGAAATTATTTTCTGAGGAGGCTATAGTATATTCCGAACCGATCCTCATTTGAGTCTGGGCGAAATCATGATTCGGAAGTGCTCATTTTTAATTTAATTTACATATTTAAAAAAGAAGAAAAATACTTTAAAAAACAAATTCCGCACCATTATCCTTCCTTTAGAGAGCGAAAGTTTTTTAAGGCAAAACGAGAGCTAGTTTATGTTCAATATTTTATATAATTTGATGATGTCAATTTTGCCTTTTCTATATGACAATTTATGTTTTTTCTGCCCTTTTTTTGTTGAGTACAAAAGAGTAGTTTGTCATTCATAAAAATTGAGTAGAATGTTTAAGTATTTTATATATTTTCCTCTTTATATGCCATATTATCTTGTTAAATCCTGTATGGTTTTGCATTCATTAGTTTATATTTTTATATACATATGTATGTATGAATTTTGTAAACATGTTTGTGCGTGCCTTTAGATCCTGTTTTTTTTTTTGTTTTTAATATTTATTTTCTTTGTTTTCTCCACCCACTAACAATCTCTAAACTAGTACTCATACATGCCTGTAGTTTTGTCTATGAATTTTACAAAGCGTGAAATTAAGTTTTCACTTAAATATTCATATAAATACGAGTAGATTTTAAAATCCAAACACTCCTATAACTAAACATACTTAAAACCATATCCTGCAATATCCTTTTAAATTTCAGCCTGTTGTTATCGTTGCTTTTTTCAAAATCCTTATATGCTATAATCATGGACATAGTTTATTTTTAGGGGGTAAATAATATTTTTTTTATTTTTATATGCCAATTTTACTAAACTAGACAGACAAGTAAAGTTATTTTCAGCTTTTTAGTATTGTGATTTTATGCTTTTATGTGAAAGTAAATTTCATTTTGTTTTAAAAACTATTTTTTGGAATTTTTTTACTATAAAAGCTTACAGTGCTCAAATTAGTATTTTAACTTTAATATTCATGTCATAAAAATATTATGGTTGTATAGATTTTATTTTTTAAATTTTAACACAAAATTTCGATAAAATGGATTATATTTATATTAGGGCGGCCCTCAGTTTGCTAATGTTTCTATAAAAAATTAAAATTTGGTTTATTCTAAGATACCATCTATAAATTATATGTGCTGACGTCAATATTTGTTCATGTCGATCAAAGGTAAAAGATCTTTTTGTTGAAGTAATGTTTAATGAAGAAGCAAAAATAATACTATTTTTTGCAATCCTATATTTTCTTATTCTTGCATTGTTATGGATTAAAAAAATGTTTTTTTTTTAGCTTTTGTAGTAGAGGTGTCTATGTGTTAAAATTAAGCCAAATTAGTTATAATATATAAAACTACAATTTCACTTCCAAATAACTTCAAAGAAAATAACATGAAAATATTATTTTCCGAATGACTTCAGAAGTAGTGAATTTGGAATGAAATAAAAAGGACATCCCTTCTATAACATGTCTGTGTTAAAATCATCACTTTTTTAGGTATTTTTCAATACTTTCATGTAGTAAATTCTACTCATTTTTCGCTTCTTTGGAAGTAGTTTTTTTGCTGGGCAATGTCATATCAAACTTTTAGAAATATTTCTATTATTATGCCGAATGATCGCTGATTTCGAAAAACTTCATATAAATAATGTACCAATTTCAACAATTCTCAAGTATACATTCTATAGAACTAATACATTAGAAATAGGGGGTATGGCAACTTCCTTATGAATTAGAAATAAAATTCATATCTATCTAGGAAAGATATTTATACATCCACCTCAATAATGAATGGACGAACCATAAATAATGGTCGTGATACCTTTCATACAAAGCGAAAAATGTGTAAAGAAATGGTTAAAAATTTTGCTTTTAGGGTAGCAAAGTACACTGGGTATAGCTAGTACATGTATTAAAAGATAAGGTATTTTAAGGTATAATAATTCTAGCACTAGCGTTAGGTGTTCGCTTATGGAATTCAACATTCTCATCAATTACGGTAATATTATTATTTTTAAACAGATTTGTATATGTACTTGTATAAAATAACAATATTTATCTACGATTAACATAGTCTCTATCAACACATCATCTAAACTGTAGCCAAACATTTTATATAATTATATTAAAATATTAAAAAAATGATCCGAAAATATTTTTCGATAACATTAATAATTCTATTGTTAAACATGTTTCAAATAGTTCAAAATTATAATGTAAAAAGTACTGTAAAAAAAGTATTGTCAAATTGCGAATATATCGATCAAAATGAAGAAAATTGTGTGTACAAACAACCCAAAACAATTTATGAAAAATTCCATACGAAAAGTTTTAAACCTTATCCAAAGACAAAGGTAATATAAAATAATTTTAATGAAATAAAAAGCATATTAACATATGAATTTCTCTTTACTTAGGGGATAAAAACTACTAAAGATGGAAAAATACCTTGGTATGCCAAGGTAATTCAAGATCAAGAAAATTTAAATAAAATCAAAGAAAAAATTCATTAGGCAAGAAAAATCAAGTACTCAAATTCCTAAATCCTTAATTTAAAATTTTTTACGAGTTTTTTTTTTAACAGTATTCTATTTACGAAAAACATTAATAAAAAGTCGCAGTATTACCAGGAAAAAGGTAAAGATCAAAATGTGAAAAGACTTGATGTGACAAATAGCTAACTTGTTGTGTTTTCACTATGCATTTTTTATGGAATCATGATTAATATGTTTGTATATAGTATGAATCGTTATTATTTATATTGGTATAACATAATTTCAATTCTACTGTTCTCGATGAGTAATAATAAATAACAATGCTAAAAAAATTGCAATTCAATCTTGTTTACATATTTAAAATCTGAAACACCTTCTCCGTCGATTTGTAGTTGCATATTTTATTATAAATCCATAAATTGCATATTTTTCTTTTAATTGCATATATTTTGCATATTTCCAAAATTTTTAAAGCATATTTAGCATATTTTTTAATTTTTCTAGAAAATTTTTTATGTTTTCTCTGTATTTCATATTTTTACTGCAAATTTGGTATTTACATATTTAGAATTTTTTGTAATAAATATCTAAAAATTTCGATTTAACAACAAAATACTAGGATCTATGAAATACAATTTTGCATAGTATTAATTTTTAAAACCACAATAGGAAGGAATTTTAAGTTTTTGATGATAATTGTAACGTTCATAATATTGGCCCTTAAAGTATCGGTTTAGTATCAATTTCTGAGTCTGTCCATATGTGTGTCCATATAAAAAGACAACTTGATGAAATTTTGTTCTTACATTTCTCTCACGTGCATTACAAAACATTCCGAAGAAATATAATTTATTCAAAAATACATCAATTCATAAAATTTTATTAGAATTACTATCAACTTTCCACTTTCAGAAATTAAATACATACTGTTATTTTTATAAAAAAATATTTTATTCCAAATATCCAGAAGCGACATTTATGCAAAAATTTTTTTTTGCTAAAACTTATTTTCTTAACAATTTTATTTGTACAAAAATATTGTAGAAATCCTAGAAAAACACGATTTGAAATAATTTTTTTTTTTAATTTTACCTAAAAATATGTTCACTAATATGCTGTTACAAAATTTAAAATTTTGCAAAATGTAGGAAACGTTGATTTTGTTCTCTCTTGTTATTAATTAACAATTTTGTAGTTTTCAATAATAATTAAAAAATTTTACAAAATATTTACTAACTTTTCTTATCTATTTCATCATACTTTGTGAATGTTAAATATTTTGTCTGCTCAAAATATTTTGAATGAAAAATCAATTTTAATTGAAACTAAATAACATAAAATAATAATAGATACGTATACGAGAAAGTAAAATAAAAATAATTAGGATAGAAAATATTGAAAAATCTGCTATGGTTAATTTTTTAAAAATTTTTTTGTTAAACATTTATGTATTTCAGAGCCCAGTAATATTTAATGTTTATACTCTTTTAAGAAGTAAATTTTGTAAGCTTTTAGAAAAATCTACAATTTGTAATATTACTCTCGATTAAGTTTAGTTAAGTTGTTTTAAGCTAAATGTGGAATTAATATACTTATTAATCATTTTCTTGTTTTATTAATTTCATTTTTAATATTATTATAAGTAAAAATATAGAAAAAAAGAAATATTAAAAAGAAATATTTTTCAATGAATTTTCAAACTTTTCCTTTAACCATAAAGAGTGGCTTGCGTCATTCATTACATCTTTTATATGTTTAATCAATTTGTGCTGTTAATAAATAAAATAATTAAAATATTATTTTATATGTTCGGTAAAAAGATTTTAGTTTAACATTAATAAAAATAAAATACTTTACTTTTGGATATGGTCTTAATTTTTTTTTATTCAGATGTTCAAGATTAAAAGTGCTTAAGTATTTTTTTAAGCGAATACATCTATCATTGTGATCGAAATGTTCACAATTTAATGGCACTTCTAAAATGCCACGTTTGGACAGTTTAGTTTTTAAACAGTCTATAATTTGAAACGGCACTATTAGGAATATTATTAATATTGTAAATATAATATAATTATTGGCCATATTTTGAAAATTACAATAATATTCCGTACATTCACTTATTCTAATAGATACTTATTAAAACAAAAACGCTAATAAGACAATAATAATGTGTGTACAAATGACTTGCAATGAATCCATTATTTTTAAACTTAATTTTAATTAGGGTGGCTCTATTATGTTTGTTTTTTTAATTCATCAACTATATTATGTTAATAATCTGGATTCAAGATTAAAGTAATTTCTGGGAGAGAACTTAAATTGGATTATTTTTAAAAGTAGATTCCAAAAAAAGAAATGTACTTTACATTTCTTTTTTTTTTGGGAATTTACATTTTTTTGAGAATTTACATTTTTTTTTGGAGAAGCTTTTAGTCCTGCTCTCTTTAGGGATTACCGCACAAAAAAAAAAAAACATTTCTCTATAGACTAGATCATAATATATATAAGTTCTTATTATATTTTGATCATACAGAGAACCCTAATTCAACTAATTTTAGAACCACTTTGTTCAGATTATAAAAATATTAATGCGGTTATTGTCTTAGTCATTTTATGAATAACGCAGCGAATCAGTGTTTCATATGCTGGTTCGTGACAATATAAGTATCATCTGAGAATAAATTCGAAAAAATTAATTAATATTAAAAAAATATTTAGAAGCCTCAAATATTTGTGTAAAATTTCAACCCTCTAGCTCTTTCAACAGACAGATGGACGGACAGACATGGCAAGATCGCCTTAGAATTTAAAAAGGACCCAGAGTCTATGATCAATTTTTCGATGTATTACAAACGGAATGACAAAATTAATATCTGATTTTCAGTTTTTTGTTGTTACCGAAATAAACAAAAAAATTTGTTGTTGAGCAAATTGTGTACAACTGAGATCGTGCAACGTGTTCACAGAGAAAAAAAATACTTTTTAAATTTATTAACGAGTGGACTTAAATTAACAGCAAAGTTTATAATGTTGTTGTCAAATTATCAACGTGCGTTTGTCAAATCAATGAGAAATATATAATTTAATACAACGAAAAATTATAAAATTAAAAAAAATAATAATAATAATTCAATCATAACTTAATAGTATACGGATTTAAAAAATTGAGCTTAAGGGCATAGTACCGAGATTCCAAGACACGTTGAATAACTTAATTCAGCCTCTGAATTACAATAGTCTATTAAAATTAGTAAAATAATTTCTATTTATTTGCACTTTTTGTAATTCTATTTTTTCTCCAAAAAATTAAATCAAACATCTGATTATGATAAATAACCGATAAAATTAAAAGACGACACTCGTTTATTCGTAATTCGTAATTAATTCAAACTGGATAAATTACAGCTTGTATAATACGCAACAGCAATTTTGTAGGAGCTAAATAATTGCATCGTGTGAATGGAGTATAATTCACTAAATCCAAAATATTTAATTTTGTAAACAAATCTGGGTTTCATTATATTTTTATTTAAATATGTATTTTTAATTTAAATATGTATTCTTTTCACAGAAAATTTATATCTACTCATTAGTATGGAAAATATTTTTTATAGTGATACCATGGATATTCCGATTTGTTAACATTTTTAGCCTAAAAGAGCAAGTGAAATAAGTATTAGAATTTCTAAAAGAAAACTTCATATGTATAAACATATGTAAATGTGTATGTATATAGCCAACCTGTTTAGGTTTTGGATTAAAACCACCTTTTAAAAATCTTTTCTTCTCGAAAACACTTTCTTTAGGATCCATGTAAACACAATTAGAATTATAATCAATATTTTCACAATTTGGCATTACTTCGTAACATTCCAACTTTTGGAAAAGAAATATTAAAAATGTCACCAGCAATAACGTGATAATTTTCATGGACATTATCATATACATATATATATTTAATTAAAAATTAAAAAAATAATAATTCTTGTACCATATAAGTATCTACAGCTTCGGTGGTTGACTGACTAACAAACAAACTACTTTTTACATTAAATATTTGTTATATACTTGGCTTTATTTGTGGTTAATGTGATCGATACATTTATTTACATTTTTTTCTTTGTTTACATTTACTATTACCATAAACAAAATTATAAATAACATACAAATATATACATAGTCATTTTAAAATTTCATGTGCTCTTCGAATAAACAAACTTCTTCAAAAAATATTTAAATTACAATCTTGTTTTTAAAACGCTAACTTAAAATAAAATACAAATAAAATTTACTACTTTCTTGCATCTGACAAGCATAGGAAAACATTTCTTGGCACTATTTTAATAAATTACACTTTGTAAACGTAAGGTCCTACCTAAGCATTTTTCATCTTTCATGCTCTCGTGCACTTATAGCCAGCTTTTTTACATTTTCCTTTACTTATTGTTTTTGTCTCCTACCCAGTGATTTTTGTCTTTACTTTAACAGTTTGTCTGACCGACTACTCGGTCTACCACAACGCTTAAATACACACAAAACACCTAAGTAAATTTTCTAGGCCACTTCCAGAGAATGAAGATGAAAATGTGAGAACGAATGCAGAAGCTTTAATACTCTCCTTCTGGTGTTTAAGTATTTTCAGTTGTTTTTTTCTTTTAATTTATCTAGAGGGCATTGCAGAAAAAATAAGTATAAACATAAAAAAATTTAATTGTAAAACGGAAGCCATGGTGTAATGGAAGGTTGTGTTTTTGTAAAATGTTAAAATGTTTCCGTTCCCACAGTATGAAGTAGGAATCCGTAGGTGATACCTGCAAAGAATCCAGGAATAGACTGATAGGTAGATATATATAGATAGATAGATAGATAGATAGATAGATAGATAGATAGATAGATAGATAGATAGATAGATAGATAGATAGATAGATAGATAGATAGATAGATAGATAGATAGATAGATAGGTAGATAGATAGATAGATAGATAGATAGATAGATAGATAGATAGATAGATAGATAGATAGATAGATAGATAGATAGATAGATAGATAGATAGATAGATAGATAGATAGATAGATAGATAGATAGATAGATAGATAGATAGATGACCACACCTAAATAAAGTGCGATCGAATAACATAATTGTATTCAATTTAATTAACCAAATATTATTTTTTCGTACACCTAAATATATAATACTAATATATAATACTTCTTACTTTGTCCTTTTTTCGGTAGGAAGTCACTTTACAAGAAGGAAGGAAAGAAGAATTTAGTATTTCGTAAATATGTTTCCATATTTTATTCATTTTTTCTGTTTAAAATATGGAAAATTTTTTCACAGAAAAGTCTGTTTTTTTCACTAAATCATTAAGTGAATGCTGAAGTATGTTTTTTTTTTGCGGTAGTGTTGGTATATAGAACAGTGGTAGGCTTCAATGGCAAGCAGGAGTCGATAGAAATCGATATCCTTCACAAGAATTATCAAGTTTTAAGATCTCTGAAATGACATACATAATTGTATTGGCTTCTTTATGTTGCCTTTGTGACAACCACTGATTCAGACCATTTGGTCTATAGTTTGCTTTGTATAAAGGAAAGCAAGGTGTGTTCTTTCACTCATCTTAGTTTTTCTCTCCCCAGCAAATTTCATTATTTTTCTTTCTGTTATTCTCTTCTTTTTTTTTTTTGCTTTTCTTTTTGCTCATTGTGCAGCTGTATAGACATTTTGATGCAAGTCATTTTCGCATTAGCAACATTCTCCAAAGTTTCTTATTGTTGCCACTTTGATAATGATGACTGCTACTTGTGTGTGTTGAGTTGAAAATCTATTGTGTTGCAGGTGTTCGCGATAGTGCTTGTTGCACAAGAAGTTGTTACATTAATTTGTGGTTTACCATTATGTTGGTGGCTTGACGTTGATGTTAAAATTGCATATATATTTTTTGTATATATAATTTTTGCATCATTTATGAGATATTAAGCTAACTTTTAATTTATTTAAAATAAGTTGGTTTTGTTTAAACAAAGTTGATTGCCTATCTTCAGGGTGCCATCTTTATAATTAATCAAATTTTGTTGTGTCTTTGGCAGTTTTCACCAAAGTAGGCCGTAAGTTTTTGTTAAGGTAAGAATTGTTGTGGACAGAAGATTATTTATTTTAAATTTTTATTTAACTTGTTTATTAAAAACAAGTTTTGCGGATTGTTTTAAAAATTAAAAAAGTATGTGATAAAATATTATTCATATATATGGTGGAGTTTTTTTTTTTTGTGTTCATATAAAAGTGATCATTGTAGTTCAATATTACTCAAAACTTCATTTTTTTCGTGTGTATTCATATAATTGACCATAACACTTTTGTAGAAAAACCTCAAAACAAAACATCATTCATTATTTTAACAAAAAAGTATACAAAAATAAAAATAAACAAATTCGACATTTTTTTCATAGCTCTAAGAAAACAATGAATACTAGAATATGTAAAGGTAAAAAGCTAAAGTAAAATTAAAAAATATCCTACAAATTCATTGTAAATTGGCCGAGAAAAAAATACAAATAGAAAACAAGTCGTTGACTTGCAAAAATCAACACTATCTCAACAATATTTTAACACACAGATACACACATACTACATGAATACATAGATATTAAGCTGCCACAAAATAAAAGGAAGAACAATGAAATTGCTAGAAAATGAAAAAAGTGAAGAAAAACAAACACGTATACTGTATTAAAAAACTTCAGGTAACCACACAGCTAAATAAATTTTACACTTCTATAAAAAAAACACTAAATTCTAAAATAAAAATGAAATAAAACCAAATTTCACATGCATACAACGGATCTCAAAATACATTCGCACTTCGAAACACACACACATACATTAGCGCACACAATCATAATACGCGTTAAGTGTTTTTCTTTTTTCGTTCTTTAGTTGGAGGTTTTTAGTAGATTTTCAAGTGGGTTTTCCAATGTTGAAAAATTATGAAAAAAAAACAACAACCGGAAAAAACTTAAATTTAATTTTCACATTTTCAAAACAAAACAAAAAAAGGGAAAACATAACTTAAGTGTTATACTACGAAACTATTTATACATTTACAAACATACATTCGGAAAATGAAATAAAAATATTTGCTAAGCCCAGTAGTTTTAGAGAATGACTAAATACTTCATAGACTAGTCCATAATGTTGTAAATTTGAATAGAGGTAAAGCTTTGCGGTAAAATTTATAATTATTTAAAAATTTAATAATCAAATAAAGCTTTTTTTCAGTATTTTAAATAATTTATTTTGCCAATAAATCATATTCCCACTTTGAGATTGTTACCCCGAATATTGTGGTTAGTTATTAGTTTATGTTGCTGTAGCTGTATTGTTAAAAAGTTTACTTACGTAGTTGTTGCAATAACTGCACTTACCGTTATCGTACATAAAGATATAACAAACGAACAACTTGAGTTTTTAAACATGTTCTTTAAGTTGCTTGAGTACATGTTGTTTCCCCTCTCGGTTTTTATGTTATAAAGTTTATTAGTTTTTAATAACCAACGTTAAAAGACTAGGTCGAATTAAGGCTATATAGTTAAGGGGCCTTTTAATAAACTCTTGGTTAATATGAACATTTATGTAAACACAGGTTACAGTACTATGACGTTGACGTTGTCGAATTTAAAAAAAAACTTTTTAAATATAATAAATTGTTAAAATTTAAATTTTACTTCCGTTTATAACAAAAATATACATGGATCTTATTTTGATCAGGTCCATAAAAACGTAGAATATCGATACACAAAACATACTATGTCCAATTTTATAAATATATAAGAAGTGGACCTTATGCAGAGGGGTGTGTTTAATTTAATTCGAAAGTGAACCTTTTAAGGGATCAAAACTGAAAAAAAATCTAATGTAATGTAATGTTTCATTCCGATATTTTCGTTTAGTAATGATATTTTTCCGTTTACGTAGTTATCGGAAGTGGGCCTTATATGGGAGCCCCGACTAATTATGGACCAATTTAAAAAAAGTATTTGTCAAAGTGATATATGAATTAACAAAAAATATTTATATCGAATATTATGCGAATATCTGTATTTCTTAATTCGTTATGTACATTTAAGCCATTTTCGAAAGAAGACCCTATGAACATATTCATAACGATATCCCTGTTCAGTACATTTTCGAAAGTTAATTTTGATAACAAGTTAAACTCAAAGGCCCCACTTTATAAAGAATCCTTCTCAGCCTCCACCCTTTCTCAAGTACATCCCAAGAGGGTGTAAAGTGAAATGTTGTAAAAATATTAGCAAAAGTTTTTGTTGTATTTTGTATTATATAAAATTGTAATAAAAACCTGAGTTATTATATTTTACGTAAATTCTTTTACTACAATATTTGCTATTTAGTTTGTGTATCTTTATAAATTGACCGCTCCTGTATAGTTGCTGTTTTTAATTCAAAGTTATATTCAGTTCACTAAAACTGTTGGCAATAAAATTATTTGTTGCTATAGAGTAAAAATTGCTAAATAAGTGTAATACATAGTAAGTGTTGTAATTTTTCTTCTTGTATATTTTATAAATTTTTGTAATTTCATAACAACTCTTTAAGTGTTAAATTCTATCTGTAAAAGTTTCTTTTCTACAATCGAGTTAGAGGAAGATAGTAAGGGCAAGAATATAACAAATCTGAGTAAGTATCTATGGATGTACGTATGTATTAGTTTATGTTGTATAGTTTATTAGTATATTTTTTATTCTTGATAAGTTTTATGATGCAAACGTTAGATAATTTTGTTTGCTGGTGTTACTATTGTTGTTATTGAATCTTAACTATCAAGTTGTTTCCTGTACATAGTTTGTTGCAACAATTTGCTGTTGCAAACACATACACACACACATACATGTACATTCATACATGTATGTATGTGTGTATATTTTCCTGCTAAAACTTCTTTACTTTTAATATTTATATTGTTGTATATTTTTTTTCTAGCTATTTCCTTGCAATCTAAAATCGGTCTGGGGTTTACTTTAGTCTTGTAGTAAATTGAATTTAATACATTTTAATTATGAACTTTATAATTTATAATAGTTTATTGTAGCTTAGCACCAGCTATACTTCACAAAAATACTGTTGAACATTAAATACTTTTAGTGTCTTGTTGTTCACCTGCCGTGTTTTGGGGGCAGTGCAACAATTCAAGGAGTGTTAAAGTGTTGGATGTATATTTTTTTTCGTTTGTTTTGTTGATTGTTATACATAATTTTGTGTTTTTGTCTAGACACGTTGCATATATATATTGTGTATGCATTAAGTTCAAGTAGAATTTTCTATGTATTTTTGAAGGGTCAGTTGGTGTTTTTTGATTTTGATTATTTATTATTCAAAATGTTTATTAATTAAAACGGCAATGTTTTTTTTTCAACAAAATTGTTTTAAAAGAGATAATATAAATATAAAAAGTTTAAATGAGTTAAGTAAGTTAGATGGGCTTGACTGATTATATGATACCCTACACCAGTTATAAGTAATTTTAAGCTTGTCATTTCTTTACAAATTTTCCGACTTTCTCTAATCTTTGTATATGGATCAAACAAGACATCTGAGTCCATTTACATATGTCCATTTGTCTGTTTGTTTTTTATATCACATTTCTTAAAAACCGCAGATATCTTCATCATTATAAAATTCTGCTGGTGGATTCTTTATTTCTTGTATAAAACTTAATTGTTGTAAATGTTGCAAAAATAGCAGTATATTAAGCATTAGTTTTTGGGGTCTAGAAGAAATAATGGGCCCATTTTAATCATTATACCCTACACCACTATAGTGGGGAGACATATCTTCTTTTATTGGTTCAAGGAAGAACGCTATTAAAAACAGTTGAAATCGGTTCATTATTTTGCGTCTATACATTCATACTTGTTTTCAACTGGATTTGTTTCCGTACAAAATTTATTGAGTTAACTTCAAAAATATGATCTGTAATTTGATATGAAGGATTACATGAATATAGCACCAATATTATTGAGCGTTGCAATCATCAGCACAAACTCAATATACCCAAGAAAGTGATGCAGCAAAATCTAGGACTACTTACGTATGTTTAGACACCATTTGCGGAAACTCTTAAAAGCAATTCTTAGAAAATATCTGATTTTACCTCCCACCATCATATTACTAAAGCGGTGATCACTTT
The DNA here is from genome assembly GCF_022045245.1 of Lucilia cuprina. Lineage (NCBI taxonomy): Eukaryota > Metazoa > Arthropoda > Insecta > Diptera > Calliphoridae > Lucilia > Lucilia cuprina. The sequence continues at coordinate 52,161,571 of NC_060951.1, read as the reverse complement.
TCAAAGGTAGATCTAGATGGCGCTTCCGTATGTTCAGACACTATTTGCGCAAACTCTTAAAAGCAATTTTTAGAAAATATCTGATATTACCTCCACCTATTACTAAAGCGGTGATCACTTTTCAAAACTAGATCTAGATGCCACTTCCATATGTTTTGACACAATTTGTCAAATTTTAACCCTCGATCATTTTTTAAGCCCTGTTCTTAACTATTACAATTAACACAATAATTAAAATCAAAAACTAAAAGTATTTACTTCATCCATAATCTCTTCACTATTTGCATAAACAATTTAAATTAAACATACTCCCTGAATATTTGTGGATTCGCGTAAGGGTGTGCATGTGTGTAAGGGGTCTAACGAAACCTTTGTAAGCTTATTAACGGAGTGAAAAATTTCTGCCGCAAAATACAACCAAAAAACGTCAACCACATCCGTACCGACAACGGTAAATAGATAGTAAATGCAAAAATGTACGCAGCAAAAACAAGAAATGTTAAATATTTGAAACATAATTACAACATTATTGATGTAACAAATGTTTATACGAAAGAAGATGAAAAAAATAACAGAAAATCGTTGTAAATGTGTTGTCTCACCACATTAACTACATAAACACTCGCACGAGCTTAAATTCGCCAATATTTAAATGTATGTAAGGCCACCCAGCAAACATATTAAAGGACAGTGATCGTTTCAAAAAAAAAAAAAAGAAAATAGTAGGGTTCTACAGTTAAAACGAAAAGTCGACTTTTTGACTTTTTGCATTTTATGAAAAGTCATTTAATTAAAAGTCGATTTTTCGACTTTTAATATCTTATAAATAGTCGACTTCTCGACTTTCCGACTTTTTTCGACTTTTCGACTATTTTCGACTTTTCTACTTTTTCCGACTTTTCGACTTTTTCCGACTACTTTCGACTTTTTCCTACTTTTCGACTATTTCCTACTTTTCGACTTTTTCCTACTTTTCGACTTTTATTTACAAAGTCGACTTTTCGACGATAGTCGTGTTATCGACTTTTTGGAACAAAATAGTCGACTTCGACTTTTTTCGACTTTTTCCGATTTTTTTCGACTTTTTCCGATTTTTTTCAACTTTTTTCGACTTTTTCGACTTTTATTTACAAAGTCGACTTTTCGACGATAGTCGTGTTATCGACTTTTTGGAACAAAATAGTCGACTTCGACTTTTTTCGAAAAAAGTCGATTGTTCGAGTATTCGAAAGTCTATTTATAGAACCCTAGAAAATAGATGTAAATGTGGCTTTTCATCACATTAAACACACGCATATTTACATGTCACCCAGCGAACATATTATAGGGTTGTGATCGTTGCAAAATTGTTAATCGCAATAGTATCCAACTAAATCCTTATTAATTGTATATCTATATCAATTTTTTATGAAAAACGTACTTATAAAGAATAGAAGGAAAAAAGTGCCAAATTTTTATTATTGCCTCATCATGATCGACAATTTTCATCGATTTACATTTTTTAAGTTTTAGAAATATAAATTTAGGCAACGGCATGCACGACATTTTAATAGTTTAAATTTGAAAATGTTTGCTGGATTAACAGAAATTGTTAGTGTGGGTAGAGTAAAGCGCAAATACACATACACGCAACTATACCGTGTTCATTTTTACATTTTACGCATAAATGCATGCTCATGCATGCAACAATACCAGACGAATGGAATTATGCGTTTATTTGAAAAACCAGGCAGGCAACCAAGCAACCAGCCAAAGTGAATTTTAAATGAAATTTTCAAATTAAAATACTATTACAATGTTGGGGATTACTTTGCATGGTTGTTTTGCTGTTCAAAAACGTGTACACCTACACGCATATATTTCAAACAACATCAACAACAACACGTAATACTTCTGATCCTTTAATATCCATAAGGCATTTATTACTTTGAAAAATCATACAGAAAAAAATAGAGACATGTCGAAAAGAAAATATATTTGTACATTAAAACAGTAACTACAACAACTACTACTATGCTATATCATTAGCCATAACGACTGTTCCAACGTTGTGGAGGTCTCCAACGTCGTCTGGTTGTCTGCTTTACATAAGGTTTATTGGGCTCCGTATCAAAGTAAAAATTACCATAACTAGCACGTTGTGAATGAATGCCAAAACGACCACGGCGATTGTTCCAGCAAAGACCACGGGCATAATTCTTATAACTATCACAGTGGTAGCCCATAAAGGCATAAGTGGGATCCATGGACTGTTTAAAAAACACAGCTGCCGTCGAATGGCTGCAGGCTATGGGATCTAGAGGACAAATAACCAAAAAAAAAACATAAAATATTCAATTATAACTTTTACAATTAAGCAAACATGTTAACACACAAACTTACTGGTATTTTGTACATCCTGTAGATTCATAAAGAGACGACAGTTACTCTGTGGTGCCTTGCCGCCATTGGGATAGAAATCAGCATGACCTGCTTTCACACCCGAACCTAACGTACCGGCCGACGTGTGTAGAATCTGTACAAATTGTGCATCACTTTGATCCAGTCTATATTCTGGTGACACCACAGAGGGCATGGTAAATAGTGGTCCTGCTGGATCTAAACCTATAATTTGTTCAACTTCACCATTAAGAGCAGTACCCGCAAAACCAGCTGCATGTGCTCCCAAACTATAGCCAGCTATAGTTACATTCTTACGGCTAAACTTATTCGAGCTTAATTGTTCTAAGGCTTCCACAATACCTGCCACCGTTAGGCCGACATCGAATATGGACATGGAAGCTGTCTTATAATCATTCTGTGACAAATTGCCCCAATCGACAACACATACGCTGCACTCCGGATCAAAATAGGTCCAAGCTGGTGATAAAATTACATATAAATTTCAACATTTATTTACTTTTCTATAACTTACTTCTTAACATTTCCTGCACCCAGCCTTTACTGCCCTCATCATTCCAGCCATGCAGAAATAGCGCTAATCTTTTATTGCTGTCTAACATACGAAAACCTTTAAGGTCTCCTAACTGCAAGCTGAAGTGAGCTTCTTCTCCTATTCTTACATTTGAGCTATAGAGATTAATAAGTTGTAATATATTTTTGTCCTCTTTAAAAAAGATCTTGAGTTTGACAGGCTTTCTGTTTAAATAATATACAGACAAATAGAGTAATGCTATAGAAACTTATCTATGAATTAATTCCTCATAAATGAATTGGACTTTAGTCCAGGGTTTGAATTAGTTGAATTATGTTTTTAACATATTAAAACATTAGACGTAGATCCTGAACGATCTTGCATGTCTGTTCGTCTATCTGTTGAAAACAACTTCTACGATCTTCTTCAGAAAATGACTTCGTCACAAACCAGTTTTTTAAGAACATAAATCTCTCTTTTAACTTGAAGATTAACATAAAAATATCGCAAGTAGACCCCATGAAGTAAATGTATTTGTTTTTGAACTTAGACTTGGAGTAAAGTGAAGGATAAAAACATGTACATTATGTATAAATACATCTCAATTGATGCATATTTATATATTGAACATGAGTAAAATATAAATATTTTGTTCAATGGTCCTTAGTTTCCTACTTACGACTGAAAATGTTGACCTCAGTATAATTTTTAAAAATATCTTCCATTTTTTTGAAATTACGAGAAAAAAATAAAAAAATTTGAAATTATTTTTAGTGGATTATAGATTCTATTATTTTCGAGTTTTATTGAAATATTAAAAAAAAAATATTTTTACTAAAAAGTTTGGCATTAAGTTTGGTCATTTCAGAATATTTTGAAATGTTTATTATATTGATGTACTGAGTTATTTATTATGGAATTATATTAAAATTTCACAAAAACATTGTTCTTATTCTTTCTTTTATTTCGCTTTAATCTTCTTTCGCCGTTGATGTTTAACTTGAATTAAATTATTATTAACTAAACACATTTCTTCCACACACATTTTTTAAATATTTTTGCAGTCAACTGGAGGCATGATTTAAAAAACAAATTAATTTAAATTAGCATATATTTAATAATGTATTAATGAATGTAATTTGCATAAAGAAACAAAACCAATCATAAAAAAACACAACTTTACGCACTTTCTAACACAACAACACTGTTGGTATTTCTCTTCTTTTAACGTCATTCAAACTCAAGACCTTTTTTCGGAAAGCAAATCTATCGCAGGCGCACGCACCCCAACACTTACGTTGTACGACATTCAAAAATAATGCCGTAATTAAGTTGAGCACGATTGAGACTTGTTCTTAACATGGTCTCTTGCAAATAGCGAAATGTACTCTTCATTGCATGCCATTTATGACCGAAGGCTATGCTGAATTTCGGTTGAAGTATTAAAATTATTGAAATAAAAGCCACAATGCTGATAAAACGGGAATGCAGGAAATGCATTTTTTTGTATTTGAGTTTGTTTTAAAAGCTCCAACTCATACACACACGTTTAATCTTAACCGAATCTTACACCGAATTAATACTCTTTAAGCTTTAGACTTTGGTTTCAACCAAATATTCCAATGAACGTCTTAAATTGAGATCTTCAAGCAAAACTCAACAATAACCACATACACACACTTGCACACAAGTAAGCGAGTGTGAGAAATCTTTTAAATTTCCAAAAATTTACTTTCTTGCTGTGTAACGTTGATGCCCGGTGGCATGTAAATTCTGCTTCTGCTGATAGCGATGCTGACAGTTGTCTTTTTCACCTTCGTCTTTATCGTAGTTTTTATCTTTTATATACGTGTTGTTGTTGCAGTTGTTGTAATATTTAAACTTTATCAAAATTTTAAGCATTTTTCAAGCGGTAGTCACTATATTATTTTCTTTCTTTAATTTCAATTTTAACACTTTTATTTATTGCTTTTTATTTCTCTTGTTATTGTTGTTGTAAATTTGATCAATTTGTATCTTTGGATTGAAGATCTTTTAAAATGTGTTGATTTATTTGTTTATTTGTACTTTGTGTGTGTTTATGATTATTATTATTTTTTGGGATAGATCTTAACATTTCCAACGACTTTAAACTACTGACATCAACTCTGGTTAAACATCTAATATATAAAATGTGTGTTCTTTAAAAGAAATACAGTTTTAGAAAATAGTTTTAGTTTAATTTTAGATGCTGGTCGAATAAAGATAACACTACATATATGTATGCACGATAAAAATGTTTAATATATTTGTATACAATCATTTATATGTATATAATCACCATATCACATACTAAAGTTTGAATTCCTTCCAAAAGGTTTTCGTATAGACTCTAAATACTATAGAGTATAGCCTTTTCTATATTTCTGTCTATATTCTAGCATTTACTCTAGTTTCAAGTCTAGTCTATAGTCTAGTCTATAGTCTATAGTCTAGTCTATAGTCTAGTCTATAGTCTAGTCTATAGTCTAGTCTATAGTCTAGTCTATAGTCTAGTCTATAGTCTAGTCTATAGTCTAGTCTATAGTCTAGTCTATAGTCTAGTCTATAGTCTAGTCTATAGTCTAGTCTATAGTCTAGTCTATAGTCTAGTCTATAGTCTAGTCTATAGTCTAGTCTATAGTCTAGTCTATAATCCAGTCTATAAGTCTAGTCAGAAAAGTCTAGTCAAAAGTCCAGTCTTTAGTCTAGTCTTCAAATTGCCTTTAATTTAGCCTTTTCAATTGCTTTTGTAACAAATCTAAACATAATAATTGACACATGCCGACCTTTTAACAAAATTAATCAATGTAGGGTATTATCAAAACATATTAATGCTTGTTCAAACTAATTTTACTATTTATTATTTCTGTTAATGAGGCTGAATTTGTATCTCTTCTCTAGCTGTGGATATCTAAGGTTTTGTTAAATACCGGACAAATGAATTTGTTGCTGTTTTCAATGTTTATCCCATCGTTGATGTTTGAACAAGTGAAAGTGATCTAACAACTGAGAAGTGTAGTGTTTCTATTGTTGTTGTTTGTTTATACCTCTCAACATGCTGCCAACAACTTGCATAAACAAAGCAACATATGTAAAGAAGACCAAGAAGTTAAACATTTGTATAAGATGGTCAAAAGCGAGATATTATATGAAAATGTATTTAAAAAAACCTAAATAAATTTATTACTTTAGTAACTTTGTAGATAGTGTAAATAAACCGTTAGTTAAACAAACAATAGAATTTTTGTTATTTGGTTATGTTTAAATTATATTTTTCAGATATTCTTCTGATGCTTTTATGTTGAATGTATTTATTTTTCTGTTTAAGAAAAATTTTGCAATTAATTTGAAATCATAGAAATATTTTTTAAATATTTTAAATAGCCTGAAGGTTGGGGATCTAAAATCAAAATATCAATACTAAAACTAGAGTAAAAGCTAATGAAAAAGATTTTGAAGATTAAAGCATTTTTATAACAAACAACAGTGTAGAGCAAAAGATTGTGAAAATTAACAATATTTAACAATAGAGAAACAATTTTAAACATTTCTAAATAACATGCATATGTCTTAATTTACTTACAAATAATATATTTTTATTATCTACCTATAATGTCTCAATAACCCTTTTAGTACGCTAACCTAAATCTCTTTTGCTAAATAGCTTAATCAGCATTATTTAAATTCTTCATAATAATATTTACTCTTAACAACTCATTGATATGTATGAGTGTAAGTATGTATGTATTAAGTTAAACGATACGAGCATGAAATTGTAAGTCATTCAGAAAATTGAAATGATACATAAATAGACGTATAAGTAGAATATGAATTACACCCATCATCTAACAATACATACTACATACTCACATATGGACATACCTCCATCTTGTGTATTAAAGGCAATAAACTCTTTTTCTAGTCTTATTTACCTATGATATTTATTATGTGCCTCCTTCGATTCTATTTCCAAAAGATACTATCAACAGCAACTCTTATTTTTTATGTTGGTAATATGACTATTGTAGTTTTACTTGGCAGATATGCCAAGGACTTGTATCTATTAATAATTGTTATCAATTGTCAGAAGAATATATCGAAGATATATAACATTTTCTACTCATCATGTAATAAAGAAAATTATCTTAATTGATTAAATCTTTAAAGTTGTCTGAAAATTTGACTTCAAAATAACGCCAAAAATTGATACAAATCAGGTATTTTTCCATCTAAAGTGTAGTGAGGAAATTACGAAGCCAACTGAGCTCAATCCATAAGAAATGTATACATTGGTTTGTGAATCAAACATTTGTTGTATAGTCTTATCTTTAAAATTGCATAGAGTTAATCTACAAGTTTTAAATGGAAGGACATACACAGCACAAACTTTCATTACCGGGTAATGGGTTAAAATGCTAAAATATAATTACACAATATCATTTTAAGTCACTGTTTTAATAATAGTGATGTCATTGGAGGCAGGTACTTACTTACTTGTTACAAGAGGTTATTAAAGTACTTCTATGTAATCAGAAATTAATGTACAAGTCATTGATAAGTATGTTAATAGGTAAGAGGTTACAACTGCAAGATATTACCATGTTTTTGCTGGATCAATATCTTCACGGAATGATCAAATTAAAATTCGTTGCATACCTTAAAGTATCTGCTTCCAATAATTTCATGAAATTGACATTGATGATGATTATAGGGAGTAAATTGAATTGAAAATGTGTAAAAATATTCTAGTAGCAAAAAAATGGCAATTGTCAACAAAAAAATATATATTTACGAAAACAGTAATTAGACTGCTCCAAAAAAACTAAAAAAGGAAATAAGAGACCCAACATTTTACAAAGAAAAAAAAACAGTAAAAATTTTTCAAAATCGGAATTATGTCTTTTAAAAATAATAGACCAAAGATATTTAGCCCTCCATTTTTTATTTCCTAGAATAGTTCATTATTCCGCCTCTGACATGATTTTTGAAAGTTATTATTGGAGATAAGGCTTTTTAATTTAAAATATTTTTTTGCACAACTCTAATTTCCTTCTATATACAACTAAACGTAACATAACCATAGATAATGTAGTTTTTTTCCTATATCAACAAATATTTAAGTGAGTTTGTCTGAAGGTCTGTATTTATCTGTCTTTATAAGAATAAGTATTTGTTTAAGTTTTTTTTGTTTGTTGGGTAAATTTGAACGAACATATAAATTGCAAAATCAATTGAGCGGTAAAATAGTTGAACATTCACAATGATGATGATGACAATGGCAAAAACAACAGCATCGACAAGAACAAAATGATAATGACGATGATGTGGTTGATGAAGACAGCAATTTCTTTTTTTTTATACAAACCGAAAATTATTTTAAAACTTAAATGCTAGACTTTTTGAAAATATAAATAATAGGTAAAAAACTTAAGGCGAATAAAATTTTTGTCGTGATGATATTTTGCATGGACTTTAGAAAATACTATAGATTATACTATAGACTAGACTATAGACTAGACTATAGACTAGACTATAGACTAGACTATAGACTAGACTATAGACTAGAGTATAGACTAGACTATAGACTAGACTATAGACTAGACTATAGACTGGACTATAGACTGGACTATAGACTAGACTATAGACTAGACTATAGACTAGACTATAGACTAGACTATAGACTAGACTATAGACTAGACTATAGACTAGACTATAGACTAGACTATAAACTAGACTATAAACTAGGCTATAGACTAGACTATAAACTAGACTATAGACTAGACTATAGACTAGACTATAGACTATAGACTACAGACTAAACTTTAGGCTAGACTATAGATTATAGACTACAGTTTAGACTAGATTATATATTATATTATAGACCAGACTATAAACTACACTATAGACTAGATTATAAACAAGACTACATACTAGGCTATAGACTAGGATATAGACTAGACTATAGTCTAGACCTTTGACTAGACAATATTCTACACTGAATTAAATACAAAAACATTAATTATATAAATTGGCTGCAGTCCTTTTTAAAAATACGTTGGCTTTCAGCGTAATTCTCATTAACTTCAACACACATTTTATAAAACGTGTTAAATACAACCTGGAGCATACGTATTTATAACCAAAATATTTGCATAAATGTATGTGTTTTTGTAATTTTTAGTGATTTAAGCATAAACTAATGTTTATTATTATAAACAAGTATTAATGTTGGTAAACAAATGTATTAACATGTTTTAAACCTACTACTATAACAAATATAATATAAATGCCCAAATGCAAATACACTCACATACACACAAACTTTGAAACTTGGTGAAAAATTACAGTGAAAAATAAGTTTATTTTTCACCACATTGTTTTGCATAAAAATGAATGAAACGTGATGATGCTAAAGTTCAGTAACAAAATATACACTTTAGAGAAAAGAGGATTTTTAAAATTGTTATTGTAAAAATTGCGATAAACAAATATATGTATGTATGTAAGTATTTAAATTATAGTGACTTTTGTAAATATGTGTGCGAATGTTTTGAATTCCAGTAGATTTAGCAGGAATAACATTTTGTTAGCCATACCTCAGTTCCACTAAGTAACCTTGGGGATATTCAATATCAAAGTAATATATAGGGTCTATTAACATCATCCATGGACATTCATTTAGACTGTTGCGAGCGGTACAATTATAGGTGAAATGAATAGATGGGGATAAACACCAAAAATTGTAGGGAGTCATTTATGCTGTTATCTGTTTCTAAGAGCTTTTGTGATTTTAGCTTACTTAATGATCGCTTTAATACTTGACACAGCCAACATACTTATTTACAACTATTTACAAAGGTTTTAATAATAAAATGAACACGTACATATGTAAGTATGTACTTATACACACATATAACAGCAATGAGGGTTTACAATTTGAAAATTACACATACAGTCGAACATATTTAGTATTAACCAACTATTACATGGCACAGTGTAATTTGAAAATTACACATACAGTCGAACATATTTAGTATTAACCAACTATTACATGGCACAGTGGTACAAAGTTTAAAAGAAATCCTACAATTTATACTACATCAAAGAAAATTGAAGAAAGTCCATGTCAGATTGTCTAATCCAAAAAATATCTGCGAAAGATGTTGTTAATTATTACTCACTGCAAAAGAGGAAAATCTATAAAGTCCTTCTTATTAATACTACTGTTCATCGTTAGTAAGCAAAATGTTTTATAACCACATTATACTTTTACATAATTACTACTACAAACATACATTTAGTATAGATATGAACGGGTGTGGGAATGTCGGTATGTTTTAAATTATTGCTTGTTGTTGGTAATTATAAAATAATGTTTACATGTATTGTTTATATTTTACGTGATTTTAAACAAAAATATTTTTTGTGTGTAGTTTTTGTTTGACTTCTATCGTTTTTGTTTTAGAATATATTTATGCAATATTTTTAAAAACTTTAACAAAATGATAATTGACGTCATAGGTGTAGGAATAAAATCCTTTAATTAAAAAAGGTTTTATAAAAAAATAAATAAACGTAATACAGGGTTTTAAGAAAAAAATGTTTACCATTTGCTATTTAATTTATTTAGTCACTTGGGAGGATCATTAACGCAAAAGTGGGATCATTTCCTGAACTGAACTAGAACTGAACTAGAACTAAACTATTGAACTAGAACTGAACCAGAACTGAACTATTGAACTAGAACTGAACTAAAACTGAACTAGAACTGAACTAGAACTGAACTAGAACTGAACTAGAACTGTGAACTAGAACTGAACTAGAACTGAACTAGAACTGAACTAGAACTAAACTAGAACTGAACTAGAACTGAACTAGAACTAGAACTGAACTAGAACTGAACTAGAACTGAACTAGAACTGAACTAGAACTGAACTAGAACTGAACTAGAACTGAACTAGAACTGAACTAGAACTGAACTAGAACTGAACTAGAACTGAACTAGAACTGAACTAGAACTAAACTAGAACTGAACTAGAACTGAACTAGAACTGAACTAGAACTGAATTAGAACTGAACTAGAACTGAACTAGAACTGAACTAGAACTGAACTAGAACTTAACTAGAACTGAACTAGAACTGAACTAGAACTGAACTAAAACTGAACTTGAACTGTTAATAGCTATGACAAGAATAAACTGAGATGATCTATAATTAAAATCAACTTTATATTTGTACATTCTCATAATAGACATTACTTTGTTAAAGTCACATAAATCGGTCTACATCAATTTCATTTCAAAATTATATGTTTTTTGTTACATACAAAATATTTACCAGTTCTACTAACACTTTCGAATTACCAAATAATACAAATCCTTGGCATTTATAATTAAATTATGAAAATTTTAATAATAACAAAAAAGCCACAATCTTATACACATGTCTACATATGTTCATGTGAATATAAATACACACACGCCAACTTATTTAACAATATTTAGGCATAAGTTTATTTAATTAACAAAAACAACAATTTATGTAAAAGTACTTAACATATACAATAACATACACATGTACAAATGAACAATTAAATAAAATTTCTTAATAAAACACAAGTTTATTAATATAATAGGATGGCGGGTGGTGTTTTGAAAAAATTTTACAATAAATTTCTCTTTGTTAAAATTCTTCTTAAAATATTAATTAATTTAAAATTTGCATTTATAAAAAATTGAAATTTATTTTTTAAAAATATTTTTGCATACTTTTTATTGAATAATTTCGTCTCATTAAATACTCTTGTTAAAGAATGAAAATCATACATATATGAACCGAGATATGATTTTTTTACGATTTTTTGCTGAAAATTGAAATATATCGTTTTAATGAAATTTTAAAATATTTCGAGCTTAAAACAGGACCACTCTAATACTGTCACACATACATATGTATCAACAAATTTACAAGCTCCCATATGTCGACTACTCATGCCACTGTCTCTGAAACCAAGAGTATTTTGTCTTAATTTATACAATTGTTAGACAAATATTACAATAAGCTTTTTGTATAGACTCACACACATACATATATGCATGTATACAAATATTTGTATTATTAGAACATATGTGTATGAGTATTATTAACAAATATAATAGCTAAAAAAGAAAAACAAAAAAATCCTTTTTTCCACTAAAACTTTTGTCTTTCCCACTCACATTGATAAAAAAGGAATGTACAACCAATTAAATTTAATTTTGCCTACATGAAGTAAATTAGTTAGTTGCTCCTTATTTTAAAATACTTATGTACTTGTAACCAAGTTTATGTGGTAATAAATGTTCAGATACATTATTAAAATTAAATGATTTTATTATTTCACATCAAAACCACCGCCACCACAAAAAGTTTTCATTATTGAAACCATAATGATACTTTAATCATATGTAACGCACAAGAAAATTTTACTAAATAAAGTTCTACGTTCTGAAATGTTTGAGAAGTTTAGGGTTTTGTTATAAATCTGATTGTTTAAAAATAATGGAATATACCTATTTCTAAACAACAAGCCTTATTCAAAGTGTTTCATATAAAGCTTATTTTAAACATTATCGCACTACCCTCTCTTTGCTTGGCAGCCAATTAACACTTTTGCGGCACTTTAAAGGCTTGACTACAGAAAATACAAATAGTTTTGAAACTTAATTGACTTTATAAAACCAGATTTTGTAACTTATTATTTTGTTACTAAATTTTAAAGTTATTAATTAAATCAATTGTTTTAAGGAAAGTATTCAGTTAAAAAGGAAATAATTATCTTAACCATTTCAAGTACTAAACCGCCCTATTTTGACGTATATCGATAATTAAAAAAAAAATAAAAAAAACATGTTTAGAAGGCATGTAATGACATTAAATTCTAAATTCTATTTTTATTTTTAAATAAACATTTACTGTAGCTGTAAACACAGAATAACGCATAAATCGAGAAAAATTTAAAAGAAAATCTTGAGACCCTGGTGTCCTGTATACGTGAAAGAGTTAATATCTATTTATGTCATTAAAATATTTTACATAATGAAACGAGTGTCCTACAATGAATTTAGAATAATTTAAGAAAGCATAATCTATTCAATTGTGAGAGAACTTTATAGAATTGGATTGATGAACTCATTATTAGAACAATCATTGATATTAAATTTTATATGAACACCATAATTTGAATAAATATATTTTTATAGAAATTTTCTTTTTATAAATTTAAACTTTCTTTTACATAAAAAATTTTCATTAAATTTTTTTTCATATAGAATTTTTACACAGTGAAAACAGATTCGTTGTGATAACCGAATTTGTTTCCAATCGAATTCAATCGGTTCTCACAACTATACCAAAATTCGATTGTAATTATTGAAAAATTCGGTTACTATAACTGAATATATGGAGTACATAACTATTTTTGTTATTTATTCGGTAATGTGGTTTGAAATTATTGGTATTTGCAACTGAAATATTATTTATTGAAAACAAATTTGTTGATTTTTTGTATTTTAAAATATATTTAATTTATTTAAAATATTTACAATAAAATATGAATGAATAAACTTAAAAACTTATATAGATATATAAGTAGATGGTTGATGATGAAAATTTGATGTTTATGTGTCGGAAATTTTGCTCTTCATCCTGTCCAACATGTCCAAAGGAGTACTACATTTCCGCAGCTGTAAAATTATGAAAACTAAACTAACACAAAATATATTAGAAGATAAAAAACATATTACCTTTTCTATCCGATCTTTCCGATTTTATTAATCCGCAAATTCAATTTGGCTTTTTTTAAATATAAAATCATTTTATTTTATATATTTTTATAAACGTCAACTAAAATCACCAACTTATTGGTTGTGAACATTGGATTTGGTTCCTCTAATCATCATTCAATTTTAAATAATGTTTCCATTGATAATTGGTTGCAGTGCTCAAAATTTTTTACTATCTACTATTTTTCGGTTGCAACGACTAATATTTGATGTTCTGACGATTTAATTCTAAATTAAAATCGGCTTCATTTACTGAATTTACAAAAAAAATTTAATATTCAATTTATTCAAATTATTGATATGGAAATTGTTAAAACCACCATTCGATTATAATTATGGTTTTTTAGTACTGAATATAGAAAATTTGTTAATTTTACAGATTTTTAATAACAGCAATAGCATTTTAATTAATTTGACTAAATATTTATCATAGTAGCCGATTTCCAATCAATCTTTTTCTGTGTGTAATAAACTCCTCTTTTATAGAATATTTTCACTAAATTTTGTGTTAATTTAAAATCTTCACTTAATTTTCAATTATTTTTATAATTTGAAATAAATGTTCTTTTAATAAAAAGTTTTCTATAAATTTTCTTTTTATAGAAAATTTTTAATAAATTTCATTTCATAGAAAAATTTTCAATAAATTTCTTTTTATTGGGAAATTTCAATAAAATTCTTTTTTAAAGAAAATTTACAATACATTTTCTTTTCATAAAAAATTTACAATAAATTTTCTTTTTATAGAAAATTTACAATAAATTTTCTTTTTGTAGAAAATTTACAAAAAGATTTTCTTTTTTAAAAAAAATTTACAATAAATTTTCTTTTTTTAGAAAATTTACAATAAATTTTCTTTTTTTAGAAAATTTACAATAAATTTTCAATTTTATAGAAAATTTACAATAAATTTTCAATTTTATAGAAAATTTACAATAAATTTTCATTTTTAAAGAAAATTTATAATAAATTTTAATTTTTATAAAAAATTTACAATAAATTTTCTTTTTATAGAAAATTTACAACAAATTTTCTTTAAAAAAAATTTACAATAAATTTTCTTTTTTCAGAAAGTTTTTAATAAATTTCATTTTGATAGAAAATATTCAATAAATTTCTTTTTGTATAAAAATTTTCAATAATATTCCTTTTTATAGAGAATTTTCAATAAAATTCCTTTTTATAGAAAATTTTCGATAAATTTCTTTTTATTCAAAATTTTGTGTACATTTTCTTTTTATGGAAAATCTTAAATAAATTTTCTTTTTGTAGAAGATTATAAATAAATTTTCTTTTTATAGAAGATTATAAATAAATTTTCTTTTTACAGAAAGTGATAAATAAATTTTAGTATTTATAGAAAATTTTCCGCAAATTTTCTTTTTATACAAAATTTTCAATAAAATTTCTTTTTATAAAAAATTTTCAATAAATTTTCTTTCTGTATAAAATTTTAATAAATTTTATTTATAAAACAAAAAATTAATACATTTTCTGTAAATATTAAAAAACTACCTTCACAATTTATTTTTTAGAACAAATAGCCCATCATAACATTTAATAGTAAAAAATAAAAAAAATATGATGGTCCTTGCTATTAGCAAGAAAATTTCAATAATGATGTCTTCATAACATTATGCCCAATTGATGTTCCAAAACTACTATATAAACAACTTAAAAAACTTAAACAAATTCCAGTCCATACAAAAAAGGTTGAACCAAAAAAATATGGAAAAACTATTTAAGAGCAGTAGTGTTTGGGGACCAACTTGAACGTACTCGTATCATAGCTACTATAAGTATCTTTAAATGTTTTTACAAACTATTTTCAAAGTTTTTTTCTTATATTTTATTTATTTCACAACATTAAAACACAAACTCACAAACACCAGCACTCGAATACAAAATTGATATTTGTTTGTAAGTGTATGTAAACATTAATATATATGGCTCATAAAAAAGGGTCCAAAGTGACCCTAAAGAATGCGAGGTGTCGCTTACAGTTTTTTACTTCCTTTTTTTAGAAAATGGCGTTGTTGCATACACTGACACATAGGGAGAACAACCCAGCAAACATAAATACGATGGAATCTATAATTTCATAATAATAATTCAAACAAAAAATTTGAGTTTAAGATTTGTTCAAATAATTTTTAAAGCTTTATATTTAACATGACTATGGTTTGAAGTCAGTCTCAAACTTGTGTGTTTGCTGGGACTGCAACGTTTACGTGAGATTGTGTTTGTGTGTTTATTGTTTGTGTATTAAAGTTAATTGTAACTGACTGCACTTTTATGCTGACTGCTTGTTTACCAGCAGCACGTCCGTATACCTTACATGTTATTAGAGAAATTTACACATTTTACCGCCTCAGAAGCTCATTCACAATGGATAAATAAAATAAAAGATTTTTAAAATTGGAAAAAAAAAATATAAAATTTTCTAATTTTATAAATAAATATCCAATAAAAAATTTTTAAATTGAAAAAAAATACAATTTTTTTTGTTTTCATAGAAAATTTTTGCGACTTTTTTTAGTATTTAATTCATATAGAAAGTGTCAACCCCCTAATAAAAATCGACCAATATTTCTCTTCATAGTTCTTCATACAAAATTTGGAGATTCAAACTCCAATAGTTTCCCAGATAAACGAATTTTAGTTCATGTAGGAGTGCCACACCACCAATTTTTGTCCTAAACATTTAAGTTGTTACTAAAGTTCCTCGAAAAAAAATACTGTTAAAGTTGTCCATACAAAATTGTAGGACTCTAGGCTACTGAAATAAGCGACTTTTAAAACTTATTTCGTAAGTGGACATGGCAAGTTGCCCTCCTGAAACTTTGAAGTAAAATGGAAGACCCTTTTGAAAAAATCCCTTATAAATTATTATTTTATGAAGTAAATTCTTAATAAATTATCTTTTTATGAAAAAAATCTGCAATTTTATAAAAAATATACGATTTTTTTCTCAAACATTTTCTATAAATTTCCTTTATACAGAATATATTCCAAAAATTTTCTTTTATTTTACCTATTTTTTTTAAATTCATTAACATTTCTTATTGTGGAAACTTTAGTGAAATTTACAAAACTTTTTAACCCATAGTGCTGTCATGAATATTTCTATGAAAAGTTTGTTAATACCCCCATACACTGTCATGTATGTGCGTGTAAATGTTTGTTTAAAGTTTGTTCATAAGGGAGCACTTGATCAGTGTTGTTTGGTTGTCGGTTAGCTTTCTCAGTTTTCTTTTTTGTTTCATCCAATTCTTGTCCAGTGCTACTAGTACCATATTATAGGAATAGTAGCACTCTGAGTAATCGTGACATCGTTGTTTCACATTCATATTTCCATAAGTGTGGATTGAATAGTTAGCTGCAGCAGGAGCAGTAGTGTTTGGATAATGTCTGTTGTTTATTCAGATATGGTTTGTTATTGTTTCTAAGAGTACAAACGAACTGTTTATTTTTACCATTTTGCAAATGTGAAGGTAACTACAGTTGTAGTTACACTATCGCTGCTTGTATCTTAAAAATAGTTTTTCTTTTGTTTGGTCCTAGAAAATTTACATACATACTAGGTGCTTTCAACTTATCCCTTCACTTGACTAATATTAACGATTAAACATTTATTTTTATACTTTATTTTAGTTTTTTTTCTTTTTAATAGATATTTTTGAGTGATTGTTTAGATGTCGAGCATTAGAGTAGGTGCTGTATGTTAACATAATTGTTTCTTACATTTAGAGTTGCAGTTATGTTGATTTTTTTCTGTTTTTGTTGTTGCAAACATTGTTAATAGATTGAATTTGCATATGCAGATTGTATTTGCATTTAACACACAAATACTAGTAGCAAAGGATATTTTTAAAATTAATTTTCTTTAAATTATAAAGATGTATTGCTGTTTTCTAATTTCATGACATATTTTTAATTTAGTGTTAGTGTTTATATAATAGTTTAATAGCTATTATTAATTTTACAACTACAATCAAACAGAAAATAATCAAGCAATCCGGTCATATAACAATCCATATCGGTTTCAAAAGTACGGTAATCCAGGTTTTGCTTGAATTAAGTGCAAAATTATTCAATCTATCTCGAATCAGCCAGGCACGATTTAATCCTAAAGTGAGATTGAAAATAGTGTTCTTTCAAGCATTTTTGAGATAATTCAGTCAGTTTTAAGTTAATTCAATAATTAAATCATATGGAAAGCCCCACGTCCCCCTAATGAAAGTTCTTTAGAGACCATCGTACAAAATTTTAAGATTCTATCTCTAAGAATTTTCCAGATAAACGAACTGAATTGATCGAAAAGATAAATATACACGCCTGGTACCAAATTGACACCAATCCGTTGTCAATAGTGAGCTTATCACGTTTGTTAACATTTAGAAAACGAATGTTTATAAAATTTAGATCTCGACAACGAGTGTTGCCATACGTATGTACATACTTTGACAGCGAATGCTATTGAAAAATTATAAACATTTTGGTATCAATTTGGTAACAAGCGTGTATATTTTTTTCTTGTCACAATATTATTATTATTCCGTCCGCTAGTGTCGAAAAGGAAACTTTTGATTTTGTTGATCATAGATCGACATTGATAGATCGACACTAAATGTCAAAATTGTTTCTGCAAAATTTGATGAGTTTAGCTTTAACAGTTTCTCAGATACACACATTTCTTTATTTGATTCATATTAAAGGTGTAAATCCCCCTAATGTAAACCTAAAAGGTTCTCGGATAGATAGGCTATAAGAAATTTTTTTTAATATTTTAAAAGCTTTTTATTTAATTAACAAAACTCTTATTTTCAAATAAATCTATAACCTTTGCCTTTATTATTATTGTTAATTATAACATCAAAAAAAATCTCTATATTACGTGACATTTTTTTAATATAATTAAAATACGTAAATGTGAAGATATAAAAGATTACAGAAATGTTACATTTAAATTTTGAAAATAAACAAATGATTACATCATTGACACCATCATTAAAGGTTCACACCAACATTGTCACTTTCAATTTGCCACCAAACAACAACTTTGACAAAAATCTGTCAAAAAAAAATATTAATTAACTAATGAGTAAAATGGAAAAATTCACAGTTGACCTAAAAGCTGACACCACAAAAAGTGCGAAAAATCACATTTAACAGACAAAATACGTTGAACAGTTATCGGAAAACATTAATCTTTAAAAAGGAACAGAAACACTAGTAAAACAAATTAAAAGAAAATGTAGGCGAAGTCGAGGGTAATTCAAGATACAGACAACAAACAGAAGAAAAGCAAAACTGATAGATAACAATTGACAAATGCAAAAAAAAAATGGACTGAAGGATAAACATATATTTGCTAAAGGACACAAATGGTATGAATGGGTGGTCTTCTACAGCAGTAAATAATATATTCGCATGAGAGATGCGACGTGAAAGAAACAAAATATAAAATAAATTGAAAAAAATAAGAAACAAAAAAGTTTAATTTATATAGATAAACGAACACACATGGACAGTTAACAACAGAGTAGTAACATTAAATAACAAAAATCATTAAGAAACGCTAAAGCAAATATATAGATCAACACACCCTCGTAGTTATCAAAAAGGCCACAATCTGCACGTATGAATGTAAGAAATGAATTTATGAATGTCCTCCAACAAAAGTGAAACAACAAAACAACAATAATCAAAAAAAAGGTGTTCCTTTCTGCACAATAATATTCATGGAATAATCCGTTTTACTTTTCGTCCTTTTTTAATTTTCTTAACATCGTTGCCCATCGTTGTTGCCCTTGTGTAAAAATTGCGTAAATCATAAAGGAGACATAAAAGTGTTGGGCGGTAACAAAATTATGATCGGCATGCAATATAAAAACAGGCCATTCCACCAACATTCTCTACCAGATAACATAAATTCTAACAACGTTATTTTATGCTAAAGGATGTTAAAAAGAAAATGTTTCTTTCGTTAAGAAACATTAACGAAGGATGGGATGTAATAGCAAAAAGGGTCATAATCTTATTGCCAGTCTAACGAGAAAACAGAAAAAGGGATAAACTCATCTCGAAACGTTATTGTGATTTCATCTTTTCTTTTTGTGTTGTTTTACTTTTTTAGTTATACTTATTCGGTCACGCCTGATTGCAAGTTGTATTTATTTGTTAAAGTATTGTAAAGGAAAGTTTACAAAAAAATCTTTTATGCCCTACACCACTATAATGAAGAGGTTGATATAGGAGGTTAACGTGTCTTATGCACAGAAAATTTTTAATAAATTCTCTTTTGAGAATTTTGTAAAAAAATTGGGATAAATTCTTTTTATAGAATAATTTCGGTAAATTATTTTTTTTTATAAAAAAATTTGAACAATTATTTTTTATAGAAAATTTTTTAAAAATTATCTTTTTATAGAAAAATTTTGATAAATTATCTTTTGAAAGATAAATTTCGATAAATACTCTTTTGAATGATAAATTTCGATAAATTCTCTTTTGATAGAAATATTTCGATAAATCTTCTCTAGACAGAAAAATGTCTGTAAATTTTCTTTTAAAAGAAAAATTTCGATGAATTAACTCTTCATAATTTTCTATTAATAGGGGGATCAAATTCTATTTTTGATAGAAAATTTTCCTTAAATTGTTTTTCTATAGAAAATTTTCAAAAAGTTCTTTTTTAAAGAAAATTTTTGAAATGGTTTCATTTTCTTTTCATAGAAAACTTGTTATAAATTCTCTTTTGAAAGATACTTACATATTAAACAGAAAATATTTCGATCAATTCTCTTTTCAAAAAATTCACTTTTGATAGAAAATTTTGATAAATTATTTTTGTATTAAAACTTTTTTTGATAGCAAAATATTAATATTTTTTTATTTAAAAGAAATTTATCGAAATATTCTCTTTTTATAAACTAATTTCTATAAAAACTATAAAAAAAGTCCATGAATTCTCCGTTTTATAAAAAATTTCGAATAATTCTCTTTTTATAGAAAAATTTTGATAAAAACTATTTTGATTGAAAAATTTCTATAAATTATCTTTTAAACAAATTTCGATAAATTACCTTTTGATAGAAAATTTTCGATAAATACTCTTTTTGATACAAAATTTTTGATAAAAACATATTTTAAATAAATTTTTTGATAAAATTTCTTATTATAAATAATTTTTGATAAATTATTTAGATCTAGTATCTTAGCTATGTACTTGTCCTACTGTCTTTATTTGACCTACAAATACCAATTTTGAAAAAATAGTAGAAATCGGTTCATTATTTAACAAACCTCCCTCGATTAGGGTCATATTGTATTTGTCATATGTATTTAAGTACTTCATATGGGTGATGCCCCGACAACAACTGTTAGATCATCTATTGTTTTAAAAGAGTAGCTACATATTCAATATTTTTTACTTAATTCTTAGGGCAACTCCGCCAATTTTTAATAATTACATATATGATTTATAATGACATATGTTATTTATTTCCTTTAACCAAACAAATTTTTAAAGAAGAATGTTTCTTCAGTCTCCGTAGCTTCTGCATAATTAGGTTTGTTTTTAAGCTTGAAATAAAATAATTAACAAAGTAAATAATTTTCTAAATAATAAATTTATGTCTTTTTACCTTCATTAATGGTTTTGGTTTTTTATTTAAATTTTTGATTATTTTGTCTTCACTGTTAACACATGTGCCATCGTGTTTATAAAATTCACAATATCTTGAAACAGTTTTTTCGCATTCTATCGTTTGGAACTGAATTGTGAAAATTGTTATTAAAATTATAAATAAAATTTTCCGAAACATTGTTTTATAATAAATTTCTGATCCGTTAAAGAAGAATTTATAAAGTATACTACTTCATATTATTAATTGCGGTATTATATGTGTATATGGTTTCATGTTTTTTATAATTAATCTACACATATAAAAGCAATATTTGAATCTAAAAATGTATAGTTATTAAAAATATATTATTAGTTAATATATAGAATGAATTGCGGTTATTTGAATTATTAATATGCATTGATAACACAATCCAATGTATTAAGGGATTGTGAGAACTTTTGAAACCAATTTGACTGATTGTAATGAATTTTTAGCTGCCAAGTCCAATTTAATATTTAATTTTTTAATTATCCTAATATATATTATAAATCACTTTGTAAATCTTTTCGTTTGTCAAACAATCCTAAAAGGCTGAACCGACATTGTTTACAAAAAACCCGGGCAACGCCGGGTACATGAATCTAGTAAATATGTAGTTACGTTTAAGTGTTAATTTCGATATTTCTCAGTGTCATCGTAAATACAAAGGTTTATTATAAATATTTTTACTAAGATTATTTTTTTTTTGCTAAAAACAAAATAATAATCAAGAAAATTTTACAATATCGCATAGGTTGAGTTTGATCTTCACAGTTTATGGATTAAGATCATTTCTCCGAAATTTTAAAAATCCTAAAGATATCGAAAAAATTTCTATACTATTTTATGTCCTTATTTACTTTTTTATTGTCCATAAGTTCCTTTTAAACAATTTTCATCGTGTTTACGATTTTCACAAATATCGGAATAAATGCTACGTTTTCAAAGTTCTGTGTTTAAAAACTTTAACTCTTTGAAGCTTTAACAACATAAAAGTTAGAAATATTATCACAAAAATTTATTTAGACATTTTGTCAAAAAAATTTTTAAAAACTATATATAAAATATAATTTTTTGTCCGTTTACTTAGGTGGTAGATTGTGAAATAATATGGATTTTTATAAACACAGTAACGTTTTATATATGGTTTTATGAATCACATTGACATATTGTCGTAATAGAATGATTTAAGATCTTAATCTTGGTTAGACTTGGTTCACACTGGGAAACTTTTGATTTTGTGTGTGGGAGAAAGAGATGGTTGATATTTCTTTCACTCACACACAAAACTCAAAAGTTTCCCAAAAAAGTTTCCTAGTTTGGAATTCATTGCTATACAGTAATTGTTGTTGTTGGTACCTTGGAGGGGCCATTGAAATGTTATTAAATAACACTATGCCAATTGTAGAGTACATCATAAAATCCTTTTAAGAGCAGAAAAACAGATCAAATTTTCTGTTTGTAAAATATTATCAATACTATTCAAAATCTTCATATAGTAGGCGTTTACCGAAAAAACTAAAATAATAATATGTGTGTGCGTGCTTTCATGTATGTTGAGTTTTGGTGTTTATTAAGAAAACTTAATAAATATTTCTTAAGTTTTTCCTTTTTTTTACAGAGAAAACAAAAAACTCTTTTTTTATTATGAACATGCTTTTAGTTCAAGTCTTTCTGAAAACTCAAGTATTAACTGAATGTTGGAAATACTTAAAAAAAGGAAGTAATAATGCTAACGTATGTATGTATGTAGGTGTAATTGGAACATTAACACGTTAAGGCATTAAAATTACAAAGAAAGATTGTATTTCATGCGAAATGAATCTAAGAGAAAGTTCAAAGTGGAACTTGAATGTCTGAAATACTGCTTGAACGCTATAAATCAGTTTTGCTACAATCAACAACAACACGTAAGAGTGTTATATTCGTCTGTGCCGAATTTTATATACCCACCAACAAACCGTATGTCGTAAAAGGTGATATTTATAATAAGGTTTAAGTCAATTATGCCGTGGGGTCAATTTTATGGGGGCTAGATTAAAACATCGGCTGATATAAGGTCAATTTTGGACCGATCCTCAATAAATTTGGTAGAGAGATTTTGGCTCACGAAGATGTTACTTGTGTCGCATTTCATTTCCATACTCGAATTTTAAAGCCAGTAATGAGCAATTATGGAACGAATTTATCTACATCAGTCAAGTAGATAAATTCGTACTTTTTGTCTGCTTTATCCGTATTACGGGGATAGTTAAAAGCATTGGCCGATATTGCCCATTTTCAATATCAAACAAACTGCAGTAATAGAAAATATTTGCGCAAACTTTCAGCTCTCTAGTTCTTTCCGTCCAGACTCTATCGTGCTTTCGGCAGATGGACAGACGGACGCTTATGGCTAGATTGTCTTAACATAACATATTCTATGAAATAAAGGTGTTAAGGCTAATCAAATATAGCCCAAAAAAGGTGTTATTTTAAACTTCACCACCGGTATCTGCTAAAAAAAACGTAATAAATTCTTAAATATTATTAGTTCAATATTTATACCCTACATCACTTTAGGTTTGTGCTGATATTTATAGCGCACAATAATATTGGTACTATACACAACTTAAAGTATACCAATCGGCTCAGAATCATTTTCTGAGTCGATTTAACAATGTCCGTCAAACTTTAGGTTGTAATTTTGAATAAAATTCAATGAAATTTTGTTATTTGATCATGATTGTCGCAGGGATGTAGCCTATTGAAAATGGTAAAGATCGGTTCATTATTTCACTTAGCTACCATACAACTGAACCCCCAAATAGGGCTTGTAAACCTTGTAATCAAACTTCAGGTCGTAATTTTGGAGATAATTCAATTAAATTTGGCACATGATCTTTTATGGTATCGTAGACAAAGCCTACCCTCGGTCTATTATTTCACCCAGCCACCATACAACTGAATTCGCCGAATAGGGCTTTTAAGTTCACAATTATGTTTAATATACTCGTATCTCGACAAAAAGCGACAAAACCAAGTTCTATGCTGGTAAAGAACTTTATAACTATAGGGCCTCATTTGACCCCAGCTCCTATAAAAAGCCTTCATAATTTTAAACAATATAATTTAAAAATAAATGGCTTAAGTAAATCTGAGGCAAGGTACAGATCAACTTTTATTAAGAAAACTAAATCATATTTATCCGTCCGATTAATATTTAGTTAGTCCTCAATGTGATACTCATATATAATAATTCATATTAGACTGATTCATTCTTGGCTTCGAAATATGAGAAATTTAAATTTAATAACACTATTTGAAACACTTCGTTATATGATATTTTTTTCTTGAAATTAAAATTCGTCGATTAAGCTTATCTATTAAAGCTTCTTAAAGTGTTAAAACAAATTCTAATGTATCATGTAGTAAATGAAAACTGCCACTAAAATACCACGTACTAAATTTAACAAATAGTCTAACACAACAGTTACACTAAATGTTTCATCTGAAAAAGTCACTTCAACAAAAACATATACATATATATATGAACAACAATACTGACTACTGGCTATAACTTAAAATACAATCAAGAATCTAAACAAAAAAAAAATATGATGATAAGAAGATGGAAGGAGAGAACTGCAAAAGATTCGAAACGAAGAAGTATGGTATCGGTAAAAATTTCACTGACAGACGACTACAGTATAAACAATTTCCTTGATTTGACTTTTTGTAGCAGACATCTAAACATGACTTATGACCGTTACGTGATGCAACATAAAAATGCCATTACACTCTTGTCGTTTTCAATACAAGTATTCTTGTATTGTTGTAGTGTTATAAATAAGAAAATAAACGAGTATAATTATCGGTTAAACCGAATGTAAGATACTCAACTTTAAAAACATTTAAGGAGTTCAAAATATATTGATTGAACTCCTTAAAATATTATCTGGTTTAACAGATCAAAGAACTATAAAATTCAACCTTTTCGAAATCTAATATTATAATTAGTCTTAAACTGTGACTACAATTTATAAAGATATTTGCATCAGATTTTTACTTTCTTCAGGGGCGATTAGTGGAACAGTCCTTTTTCTTTTTATTAATACCTAACATTTCCAAGGTAAAATTTCTTGGAGTAGTTGCTATTGTAGGGCAAGGACCCAAGACTATTGTTTTTCTGTTACATATAAAATGATAAAATCGATATTTATCATTTCTCGGTAGTAGATATAGAAATGAACAGACACACTACACATAATCTTTGATATATACAACTGTAACGTATTACGTGTGGAGTAGTGTAATATTTACGCTACAGTTGTATTGTTTAGCAATTCATTTGTACCCATTTCCTGCAGTTCTGAGTCAATCACTTTACATCTTTTAAAAGTCAATAATACCTTACGGACAGAATTAAAAATATATCTCAATCTTAAACTAAATGATGACTCACTACCCGTTAGATTACCTGTGAACACTTTAGAAAATGATTCTATTTAATATTGCAAAAAATCACATAAGTATTTAAATGCGTAAAATTTGAAAAAATATATATTAAAAAAAATCGAATACTCTTTATAAAATTGCTGGGTATTATGCTACCAGTTAAACATAGAAGTCATACATGACGTATGAGTATCTCACGTTATATTTTTTTGTGTTCATGACACTGACATACAGTTGCAGATACTTAAACTCTTCTTAACATATTTAGTTTAAGAATTTAAAGGAATGTATTGTTAATGTGTGTTTGAGTTACTCTTTATGGCATATAGTTATTTCAAAACTTTGTAGTTATATTACAGCAAGTTCATATAGTATTTTATAAAAAACTTTAAGATTAAAATCAATTAAAAAAAAAACAGGGAAATTGATTTCCATACGAGTTGCAGCAGAAGGCAATACACAGTATTTGGTGCGATGAAAATATCTATACCACGCTTTATACGTTGAAAATCCTGTTAAGAGCAATTTAGAACGAAATGGTTAGGATGTTTTGCCTAAATCACCTTAAAGTTCAGATCTTAAATCATTCGATTTCTGCAGAATGCTCTTTCTGCGTTCTTATCTTAACAATATGAGTAGTTCTTTTGGCGCAGAATTCACAATAGGTGTATACTGTACAACCTGACAGTGGTTTAAAAACTTTTATTTTTGGAAACAATTCGTAATCTTGGAAACTTTTGAAGATATCGTTACTAAATTTCACAAGATATATTTTTAAGTTGCAAGTGATTGTTGGAGAAATGAATGTATCAAATTTATTTAAATATTTATTATTATTATTTTATTTTTATTTTATGTTTTTTTTTTTTTTTTTGAAAATTTTTTAACGTTGGAAATCCTTAAGGTATATCTTTGCATCATTTTCAAATTTGAATACCTTGAATGAAAATTTTGCTTACAAAATTCATATCAAAACTAAAAATTTTAAAAAAATTTAATGTCAAAATTGTGCTGTGATGAAATGGATTTACGATAAATAATTAAACAGCGTTAAACTTTATTAAAAAAAGTAAAAAATCACATCTTTATAAAACATTTACTACTTTCGATTTTTTATTTGATATTTAATAGATATATAATGAAAGGAAAATAAATATAATGAAAGAAAAATAAATAAACTCTATCATTGCATAAACATACATTTTATAGAAAAGATTGTTTTTTTTTTTCATTAAAAAAGTTTTATAACTGTTAATTTTTTTCGTGTTGTTAGTTTCACGTAATAGAGTAATGGCATTTAAAAAGTACCAAAAAGTACCACAATAAAATACAACAATAACAACAATATAAAGAAAAAAACTTTTATAACATCGATAGGTGCAAATTACAAAATAAAGGTTTTTATTGTTATTTTAGAGTTTTTTTTTTTTTTTGTTTTGGTTGTTATTTTTATACTTTTGTGTGGAATTACACTGCCAATGAGTGAGTGTTTATTTTTGAAAAAAAAGAGAAAAGTTTTATTTGAGATTTGTTTTATTTTTTTAATATTATTGTTTTGCTTACGCTTGAAAGTTTGTGTTTTTTTTTTTCAATATTATAGAGCCAATTCCTTGGCAACATTTCACTTCATGTCGAAGGTGAAGAAATAAAGGGAAAAAAGTTTTTAAAACCCTGAAAATTTATTACGAAATTTCGCAGTTATGTTGAAAAGTAAAACACTTAATAACTTAAGTGATATTGCGTGCAATGAAACTTAATCTACATGTCTTAAGGAAAATTTGTTTAAAAATAATTTTTTTACAAAGATTAATAGTTAAATAGTAATTAAATACTTAATTACAAAAGATTCTTTGACGGTCATTTAAAAAGGGGAAAAAATTATCCCTTCTAACAAAAATTGTGTTTACTAAAATTAAGTGCATACCTTTAGGCCGAACTAAACATATTTTACTAAACAAACTGCTTATAGGGTTCTTCAAGTCGAGTTTCAAGTAATCGACTTGAACTTTAACTTTAATTCCTCTCTCCCTCTGCTCACATGTAAAAATATGTCAATAATTGTTAATTTGTAAATTTTACAAAACTCATTGCACCATCCAATCATTATCATATTGTTCATTATATAATTACTATATATTCACATTGCAAACAGTAATGGCATGACATCCCATCATTATCTTTCTCACACTTTGTCATTTCCACCCTTTTAGTGTAATTATTTTGCTTCAGTTTAAGTATTTGTTGCATTATTATATGTACTCATACAACAGCTATATGTACATTGTACAACATACTTTTCAATATTGTGTATTTAGATTACACTTAATTTATTTTCAATTGATTATAAAATAAAATAAAAATGCAATTAAAATCAATAGTTTGATTTTTATATTTGTCTGCTGCAGTTGGATATAAATATTTGTCTTGTTTTTCCATGTCAAACCTTTATTGCTGTTGTGTTGTTGATTTTATATGCAACAATTAATTTTTGATATTGAATTGATTGTATGATGATGATAAGGATATTATTTTAAATAACTTGATAAAAAGGATTTAAAAAGAGATTCTTAGCTGGTTTAATGCTATGAATCCGTATGATATTACGTATAAAATCAAATTTTTAATTTAATCAACGTGTCACATTTAGAAAACCATTAAAAATTTCAACTTATGAACTATCCTGCAAAAATTGAGTACGATAGGCATTTGGTTTGGTGCATTTTATATTGTCCTATAAGTTCATTTTGAGGGTAGGAAATACACTAACAAAAACCCCTATTATTTTCCCGATATTATCAAGATTTTCTATCTTTGGTAGGGATAGAAGATCTCATGTATCTCATATATGAGAGACATTTTTACGGGTTCATCCTAAAACTTAGATATTTAAAATATTGCTGATTAAATTTATAAAATCAATCTATAAATCAAATCGATTTCAGCTTCGACTATAAAAAGTTTCCTTAAAATATATGCAATCGTTCAAGAAATAAAGAATTATTGCTGCAATAAAACATTTCTAAACTACTGTGCGACTATTTTCATTTGATTCAGAAACACACTATTTTTCATTTAATGAAGTTCATCCATCTGTCACTTATCAAACTAAAGATTAACTTTTGATTCAGAAACACACTATTTTTCGTTTAATGAAGTTCATCCATCTGTCACTTATCAAACTTAAAATTAACTTTTGTCGTAAGATCGAACTTGATTCGAAAAATATTTTTAAAGCTTTTAAAAATTCAAAGAGCGTACACACGCTTGGTACCAAATTCACAGCAAAGTATTGGTAATTTTTTCAATAACATCCATTGTCAACAAAACAAAAAATTGATAACATCGTGTATTGTATGATCAAAGTTACAACGCTATTGTGTTGTCAAAATGACAACGATTCGTTCTTGAAATCACCAACGATGCTTTGCTGAAATGATTGCAATGACAATTATGCTTTGCCAAGATGACAACGGTGGTTTGTCAAAATGATATGTGGGAGTTATTAAAATTTTATACTTATCCCATTGTATAAATGTTAAAAACTTTTGGCAACAGATTGTATCAATTTGCGATACTTTTCTTCCGTTTTATTTCCCTTTTGTGTAGTTAATTGATCAGAAAAAATAGCTATCGTAAAATTTCTTCTTTATAATAACAATGCAATTAAGTATATAAGACAGAGGCACAATTATTGATTGATTTTAATGAAATTTAAATTGTTTTAATGAAAATTTTGATACAAAAACGTATAACCGAAATAAACTCATGTAAAAAGTCAAAAATTAGAGACTTATCCGAATCTGGCTTTAGAATGTCTCTAACACATAGAAGACTTATTAATTTGAAAGGCTTTCTCACCTTTATTTAACATCTGTAATATCTTCTCATTTAATTTATGGATATATGTTATACTAGATCAACATTTGCCATGATCAATAGAAAATATTTCTGAAAAATTTCAACCCTCTTACTCCTTTCACAAAAAAACGTACTTACAAACGGACATGAATGCATTGCCTTAAACAATTACAAGGACTCAGAATATATAAAGTTCATTGGGTAAGCTTAGAGTAATTATGTTTTTTTAACAATGTATAAAAACTAAAGACTATATATTACTTTAAATAAGCTATATGTTTAATGTATGAGTCACTTGTATCATGTGTTTTTAAATAAGTCATTAATATTTTATTACTCTTTATAATTCGCAAATTTAAAAATTTTTCTATAATACTAAATGATTTATTTGCAAAAATGAATATATTTTTTAAATCCCATTTAACTAAAAATTTGCTAATTTGTTTTTTTATATAAATCAATTGTTATTTAAATAATAATTAATGTTTTTTTAAGAAAAATTTGGCATGAGTAAAAGTAAATATTTATTAAACTAAATAGGCCACATATTAAAGTAAATTCACTGCAAATAAATAATATAATACATAATGAAGGACAAATGCAAAATTAGTAGTTATAAAGTACCCCTAAAGGGATTGAGTTTAAATTAGATTTATTTATGGACCCCAAAGGGTTTTTTTTAAATAATTCATTGTTATTGTTTTTTATTTATAAAGTGACCTTAAATAATGTAATACAATAGAAAATTAGTAAATAAATAAAATTAAAATAAGTAAATATATTTTACAACAACCCAACAAATATAATACAAAGTACTTCTAAAATAATTACATTATCATTACTTCAGAACTAGTATTACGTCAATTTTTTTAGGAAATGTGAAGATATTTTTTCTGTATTCTCCAATAATGAACTTTCTCTTAAAAAAAAAAAAAAAAATTAAAAAAACTATATAAAATGTACTTCTTGAGAATGCCTTTAAGAGTAGTGAACTTTGAGTTAAATTAAATTCGGCATGTTACAATAATCAATTCTTCATTCCATTTTCAGTTCTTCCATTGAGTTGATTCTTTTTTTTTTTTTCTTTTTGCTGGGAAATATACAAATTACAAGGGGAGACAATAAAACAAATTAAACCAATTTTCAAACCTTACGCTCCACTATATATTGTTACAAACCCTAATTTTATCTCTCCCAGCAATCTGGAGACACAAACAACACGTTTCAAAACTACAACAAAAATCACTTAAATAAATCATGTCATCTCTAACTGGATTATAAAAAAAGTCTAAAATTTAAGCTTATTCCAAGGAAACGTCATATACTTAAAAGCCTAACCCGTAAAAAAATTATTAATAAAAAAAAAATTAAATAATATTGATAAATCTAAAATGACAATTAATAACGCAAAACACCCTAATTATACTCTACATCAATGAATAGTGTAGTGCTGATAAGTTCGTTACCTAGTTACAAACATTTCGATTTGTTTTTTTTATATTTTTTGCATTATTATTAATAATTTTAATGAAGTTTGTTTTATTTTACTAAATAATTACAATTAAGTACTCACAGTTGTCAGTTAAACAAATAAGAACAACGACCAATTGATGACCTATAGCATACATTGATAAGAAATTAATTTTACTTTTATTTATTTAAATTATAAACAAAAAATACAAGAAATATAATATTACTGAACAAGAGAGATTACAACAAAAAAACTAGTTTTGTTTGTTTTTAAAATTAAAATCAAAAGAGACAAAAGAACTAATGAGATAAAGCGATAATAATATTCTATATTATATTACAAAATCAATCTATGCTTAAAACATAAATAAATTCCAAGCTGAAAAAACTTCCAAGGAAGCGAAAAATTAGTAGAATTTTCTTTATGGAAGTACAGAAAGGGGCCTACATATCTCATTCCATATATCTCATCAGACCCTCATCTAATTGTTATTTCAAAAAATATGTGTTAAAAGTACCTTTTGTCTGCCGGGACTATGAACTGATGATCAAATGTGTTTTCGGCTTTGCCTTGGAATGATTTGACCTCGGGTAGGACCAGAGAACTACATAATCTGGTAACACGGGAATCGGTGGCAGGTCAAAGTTTCGGACTTTTTTGGACTTCGGTTATTGGAGAGATCCCTTCGTAGTGCACATGATAGTTGGGGTTTAAACCCAATTTCGCGGGAAGTGAATGTCGTTTAAAAAACTGATGTTGAGTAATGTCTACAATTCGGTATGGCTTTAGTGCTTTTGCCAAAAGGAGTGATTGTGGGACTAAGCGTTAAAAATAATTTGGTGTTAAGTGTAGGGTAGAAAAGGGACCATTCGTCATAGGGGCACATCTGTCAATGCGAATAACTTGAAAACAGAGTAATCGATTTTATCGCATTATTAAATTTTGTTTTTGTTTATCGATTATCTATCATCCCTGAAAATTTGAAACATTAACTTTACATATGATAGGAGGCATACATGATTAATTGTTTTTCAAAGGGCTGTGAAAATATTTCACTGTGTGAACTTTTTGTGCTAACTTTTTTAGTTTTTGTGATAGAAAAAATATATTGGTCAGTATTAGAATCTCAATAATAGTGAACAATAAGACATAATAAAATTTTCGATAATATAATTTGAAGCCCGAAAAAATTGAAACTAAACCACAGAACTGTACGTGGGGCACATGCGCCAAATATATGTAATGCATGTGATGTAGAAAAAAATTTGGTTAAAATATAGAAAAAATCAGTAATAATTTGTTTTAATTTTTTTTGTTAAGTTTTGTGAAATAAACAATAAATATCTGATTTATTATACTTTGTTTAATCAATTATACTTTGTTTAATCAATTAAACACTAATGACATATCTGCCCCACCCCCTTGGCGCATTTACCCCATGGATGGGGCCGTTTTTGGTCAGTGCGGAAAAGTCAAAAAAATATGTACTTGAGGATGACTTAAGAAAAATTGAAAGGAATAAAACTAAAGCCAACATATCTAAGTATCCGGATGTTCTTCTCTATGATTGTATCGTATGAAAGAGAAGTTTGCTGGTGATAGATGAATGGTATCTTTCCTTTTCCGGGTATGTTCAGGGTTTACTGTATTCATAGCTGATTCTTTGTGAATGCGAACAAATTATCGGCTTGTTTGACAGATTCGTGTTCGGTCTATCAAATACGTTCCTAGGTGCTGTAACAGAATTAACAGAATCCATCCCATCTGTATTGTTGTAAACGGAAGTGATATTTTTGTATCTCTAAGTTAAGCAACGGGACAACAATGGTCAGACATTAGATAGCACGAGTACCTAGGCAAAGTGTTTGTACGTGGACCGACAGTACCATGTGCAAAATTTGCCACTGGCGATTAAGAAGTGCAAGAACGTAGTCTGAACAGCTCACTATGTGTCTGAAAACATGGTGAACATGACAGGTTTTTATCTAAAGCACATCGAAAGGCCCAACCATTTTTTTAAATACATATTTACATTAAACTAATTTTTTCTCAAAAGGCGCAAGTGTTAATTATGGGTCTAAATTTTGCAGAGAGATTTTATTTTTTTATAAAAACCGTGTGTTTAATTTTAAAGCTATGATTGACTTGCTGAACTGTTTACAAAAAGAACCGATTTTTAGAACAAAGTTATCTGGTACCCCTGATAATCAGTAACAACAAATAAAAACATTGTTTTAAGAGTAAATATAGAAATAAAGAGTAAATATACATAATAATAAACATATTAAAATAAACATAAACAAAAAGCAATAATAAAATAATACAAACGTTTTCTTTTAGACAGACATCAAGATTATTACTCACTATTGTTATTGTATTATAGTTGTTGTTATTTTTTAAGCCGCATTTCAGTTTTAAATATTTTTCTTTAATTTTATACACAAACACGGGTTTAATGCTAAAAAAAACAAATTGTGTGATTTTTGTTTTTTTTCTTTTTACTTTTGTTGTTATTTAATTTATTTTTATTTTTAAGTTTTGTTGTTATTTTACTTTTCATATTTCTTTGCACTTCTAGACTTCACAGAGGCTTTACTTAAGACGATGATTTGATAATTGGCTTTAGTTATTGTTTGAGTCTCGGTGCGTACAGATCGCGACTATATAAAGTTAGTTGGTGTTAAAAAAAAATTAAAAAAAAAACTTAAATAAATTTTAAATTAATTGTTATTTAATTGAAAATCAAAATGAAATTTTTGATTTTATTGTGTGCCCTAGTGGGTGCCATAACAATTCAACAGACCTCGGCTGTGGGTAACACACATTTGGTCTGCTACTATGATGGCAGTTCATACATTCGAGAAGGTAAAATTAATTGTTTGTTTGGGTTTATTTTTGAAATTAGAATAAGACTACTCGTTATAAAATATTATAGTGTATTCGTTTATTATTAAATTTAATTGCAAAACAAGGTTTTTTGCATATAAAATTTATTGGTATTTATTGTTAAACATAAAGTGAAGGATTATATTTATTTATTTTTGTATTCGCTTAAAATATACCATAACAATTTGGTTAATTTATGGTGACGTGTTCATTGAAATTATTCTAGAATTATTTCATTTCAAATTTCAGTTTAATTTTAAATTAAAATAAATATGTTTCGCTCCCTCTGAACCAGAAGATGTTAAAAAGGTTATCATATTTGTCTTGTGTTTGCAGTGAGAGTAAAAATAAATAGTATAAAAATAAAATTCATCGTAAACTTGGTACTTTTTTTAATTTCTGAAATTCCAAGAAATAATTTGTTTGTTTTTGTTTTTTTTTTTTTTGGTGTGTATTTATTTTGCATATGTTAATTTAATTATCAAATTGTGTTGTCAGTTGAGTTTTGAGAGCAAGCTTATAGTTTGCTAAATATATATTTAAGAAATAATATTTTAAAACAAAATATTAGTTTTTGTTTTTAAACTTTAAGCCGGTTGGAAGGGCAAAACAGATGATCAACTACACTTGATTAATGATTATTTGGGTCATAAAATCTAGGATTAATAAGAGACAAACAAAACATTAAATGAATGAATATGATTAATTATTAAAATAAAAATTATTTAGTGATAATACAGGACAACAAATTTCTTACCCAAAGACATCTTATTTTATAAATCTGCTGATCAAAGTATACCTATGTAAATAATTGAGCAGCACTGATTCCGAATCAGAATTTATCTACCAGATCAGGTTTTCAAGATACCGTGTATCGATAAAGTTTGTAAATAACAGAATTTAACCATCTCATCAGATTTTCCAGATATCGTGTATCACTAAAGTTTGTTAAAGACCCCGTTTTGACCATATTTGAGAAGTTATTATAGCTCGAAGACATATTATTTTTTTATGTCGTCTCAATGTTCTATGGACTTTAAATAAAATTTTAAGCTCTGTAATAATTTCTTTATTTTTCGAGATATCTTTTACTAAAGCTTAGAACATTATTAAAAAATTATTAAAAAACCTCTTGTCTTTGTTGAGATATCTCCTTAACTTAAGATGTCTCAATGAATGAAGTGATATAACTATAACTTTATTTTAATGTCGACATATTGAACTTTCAGATAACATAACAGATTTAATAAATATTTTAAATTTTGTTTTATTCGATCCACAAAGTTTATTTTTAAAAATTAATTAATTAGTTAATTTTTAAAATATTAATCAAAAATTTAAGAACTATACCGTTTTTTTAGTACGTAGAACATTTTGAAAATTCTGAAAAATTAATAAAGTTAATTAAATTAAAAAATAATTTCATAACATTATACTTTACTATATGTGACATAAACAGTTGGCCAATTGTAATTTTAACTACATCTCCCGTTACACAGTCACCGTTATAGTTAATATAATCACAATTTAATTGTGTTTTTCTATAGGAGATTTTATTATTTAGTTTGATCGCATTTATACCAGAATTACTGTGTTTCGTTTGTATTTGAACTATTGCAAATGTAATCAAGAGTAATGTTACATTTAATTTTAACATTTTAGTAAATAAATAAAATAAAATTATCCGCTTAACTACAACTTAGATAGCACAATGATTTAATTGTTAATGCTCCATATATTTAAATATATTTATGGACTCTTTGTACCCATGAATAATCGTTTATGACGACTTTATATACACTTGTATAAGTATAAGAACAATATGTCAATAAAATAAATAATTGTGGTTTTTCATAATATTTTTTTATTTTAAATTATCTATAAATATAAAAATAAAAGTATGTTTAACTCTAGACTAGACTATAATTTATATTCTAGACTAGACTATAGACAAGACTATAGACTAGACTAGAGACTAGACTAGACTTTAAACTAGACTATAGACTAGACTATAGACTAGACTATAGGCTAGACTATAGACTAGACTATAGACTAGACTATCGACTAGACTATAGACTAGACTATAGACTAGACTATAGACTAGACTATAGACTAGACTATAGACTAGACTATAGACTAGACTATAGACTAAACTATAGACTAGACTATATATAGATTAGAATATAGACTAGAGTAAAGACAATACTATACGCTAGACTATAGGCAAGACAATAAACTAGGATATAGACTAGACTATACTATACACTAGACGATAGTATATTCTCTAGTCTTATTTATTGTCTGATATATAACCATGACTATAGTCAAGTCTATATTCTATAGACTGATTATAGAAACAGTTTTATACGTTATTTGAAAATGAATGGAATTTCCTCTCACAAGTAAATCAATTAAAAATCAAACTATTTAGTGGTTAGTCGTACAAATGAGTCTTATGACCACATATAAAAAGACATTTATCTCTTGATAACTTTAATCAATAACACTATAGTAGTTATAGCTAAACTCTCAAAGGAATAAATTACATTAAACAAGAAGGACGGAGATTTGCAAATCATTTGTTAAACAATGATTAAAAACTATTATAAATTGCTACTGGTAACATTTATATTGGTTATATGTCAAGAAGTGGATTCAATTGATGGTATAAAACTCATAGAACCTGTTATTAAATATATACCACCAAATTGTGAAAATGTAGATAATAATGGAAATTGTGTAGCAGAAGCCATGGGACAGAAATTTGATATCAGTAGCCTAAATCCATATAAGGGATAAAAACGTGTATGTTTTTATGTTAAAAAAAGGATTTATTTAAATTTTAATCTTAAGTTATCAGAATTGTTTTAAAAAATGTTAATGTCGATATAATCATTTTCTTTTAAATTTATTTATACATGTGTATATAAAACAATTGCATTATTGTTTCAAGGCAGAATATTTTAAAATTTGTATCGTAATTTAAATTAAAAAAAATTATCGTTGACATTTATTTCCTTACTTTTTGTAAACTGAAATGATTTTAAAATAAAGTGTACGTGGATGCAAACAGTAACATGTAAAAACTGTTGTTGATTTCCGATTAAATAATTTGTGATTGAAATTTCCAGTGACTCCCAACCCGACCAAATATATCAACGGTTTCGTATTGATTAAAATTGCCAAATGCTTTTTTTAAAGCAATCTGTATGTCAAAAAAAAATTATAAAAAAATATAAATCTCATACATAATTTCTGTTTTATCAAGTTCGGAGTTTTTTGCTCCTTTTTAAAAATTTCTAATCAAAGCTAGATTTATGTATATAATACATATATTTCTGTTGTGAAAACTAATTTATAAGTTAATCTCTTTCAATTAAATATAGCAGACAATTTATAATTTAACATGTACTGTATGTGTAATCTACACTAATCACTGCAAAGTATGACATAATATGTTTGACATTATTAGTTCTATTACTATATAGTTTTCTATATATTATAAAGAACAAAACTAATTTCCACTAAACCCATTATCAGTCTGTATGTTTGTCTATTTAGCTTAATATAAGTTATACTTCCACGAATTTAAAACTTGTTTGCGGTTTTTTCTCACTTTTAAATAGAATTGTTTAATTTTACACAATTCTGATCTTATGATCGCATTTGTAATTATTATCTACTACTTTACATTCTAAAAGTGTTTCATTGTGCACTTACTTGACTTTTTTCGAGAACATGTTATGAATTTTATATTCAATTTAAAATTACTTGCAAATTTGTATTTTGATGATTGATATAAGTGTATTGAAACAATTATATTATGACTAATATTTTGTGCTTAAATAGAATATCGATTTTGTTTTGGTAACTTTTTTAAACATTTTGCTATATATATTTTGCAAATTTAGATGCAATTAGAATGTGATTGTATTGTAATGAATTAAATTTAAAATGTATTATTTAAGTATATTTATAGTTTCCGTATAGTGGTTGGAAATACAATTTTTGTGAACAAATTGAATAGTGGTTGTGGTACGATAATAATTTTTGATAAATAAAAAATAAATAAATAGATAGGTGTACAAATAGATAGATAGATAGATAGATAGATAGATAGATAGATAGATAGATAGATAGATAGATAGATAGATAGATAGATAGATAGATAGATAGATAGATAGATAGATAGATAGATAGATAGATAGATAGATAGATAGATAGATAGATAGATAGATAGATAGATAGATAGATAGATAGATAGATAGATAGATAGATAGATAGATAGATAGATAGATAGATAGATAGATAGATAGATAGATAGATAGATAGATAGAATTTCAAATATATCTTTCTATTTTCGACAGTTCGAGAATTTATACTACATCAAGGATTTAAACTACATATATCAAATTCGATGGAACATATTTAGGCCACAATAGGGTTTGTTGTGCACTCCAATCAGTGTTAGGGAAGAATACTATTTCCGGAATAACAACACTTCCAAGATAATTGGATCTAATTTCGACCAATGCCGGCAATGGCAAAGAAAGTGCTCCAGTGCTCACTTTCTCCGCATATTCTATAATCATGTTCGTCCGCTCAGAACACGTCTTGCTCTCATATCATAGGATCTTTGTGATTCTGCCCACCTTTTCTTTATTAATTCAGCTTGAATGCAATTAAAATCGCCCTTTTATTGCCGACTACTCCCA
Source organism: Lucilia cuprina (assembly GCF_022045245.1). Lineage (NCBI taxonomy): Eukaryota > Metazoa > Arthropoda > Insecta > Diptera > Calliphoridae > Lucilia > Lucilia cuprina. Next base: position 52,122,776 of record NC_060951.1, on the reverse strand, counting down.
AATGGCCAGTTAATTCTATCAGCTGATATGGCTCTAAATGCGTTACGTCTGAGGGTACGGTGTACTTATTCTAAATCCAATTTACACATTCTGCTATTGCTCGGACTTCTGCCTTGAAGCCATTGTTATTATTAGGTAAACGGTGATTCGTTAACTGTTTTATATTAAATGAAAAATATTTAGTGCATAATAAAATCACTTTTAAATTAAATAAAATTTTTTTTATTGTGAAATACATTCACACTTATTTAAATTATAATTGTGGGTCATTTAATTTAAGTATCCAATTAAGGTTTTAAAAAGTATATGTGAATTTTCTCATATTATTTGTTTACAACCTAAACTACATGACGTCAACTGCTGTTTTTTATTTGATTTATTATTAACAACTTTTTGGTTTTTTTTTTTAATTTTTAGGTCTTGCTAAACTAACTTTAGTCGATTTGGAACCAGCTTTACAATTCTGCACCCACTTGATTTATGGTTATGCCAGTATTAACCCCACCTCCAATAAACTGGTAGCCAAAAATGAGAAACTTGATTTGGATGTTGGTACCGGTTTATATCGTACCGTTACCGGTTTAAAGAAGAAATACCCCAGCTTGAAGGTATTATTGAGTGTTGGTGGTGATAAGGATGAGGTTGATAAAGATGACAACAAATATTTGACTCTCTTGGAATCTAGCAATGATCGTATTCCCTTCATCAATAGTGCTCATTCTTTGGTTAAGACTTACGGTTTTGATGGTCTTGATATTGCCTGGCAATTCCCCAAAAACAAACCCAAGAATGTTCACAACAGTGTGGGTAAATTCTGGAAGGGCTTTAAGAAAATCTTTACCGGTGATCATGTTGTTGATGAGAAGGCTGAGGAACATAAAGAACAATTTACTGCAATGATCCGAGAATTGAAGAATGCTTTGCGTCCCGATGGTTACTTGTTGGGTGTTTCCGTATTGCCTAATGTTAACTCTTCATGTAAGTTGGATTGTTTTTATAGGTACATTTTAAAATTTATTTATTTTTATAATTGTTAAATTATTTTAGTGTTCTATGATGTTCCCGCCATTGTCAACAATTTGGATTATGTCAACCTTATGGCCTATGATTTCCAAACTCCTGATCGCAACCCCGAGGTGGCCGATTACCCTGCTCCCATTTATGAATTGAATGAACGTAATCCCGAATTCAATGTCAACTATCAGGTGCAATATTGGTTGAACAATCATTGCCCCGCCACCAAGATCAATGTTGGTATTGCCGCCTATGGCCGTGCCTGGAAAATGACTAAGGACTCCGGTCTTACTGGTTTGCCACCAGTACCCGATACCGATAAGGCTGCTCCAGCTGGTATACAAACCCAAATTGAAGGCCTTTTAAGCTGGCCTGAGGTCTGTGCTAAATTGCCCAACCCTGCCAATCAACACTTGAAGGGAGCTGACGCTCCTCTACGTAAAGTAGGTGATCCTACTAAACGTTTTGGCAACTATGCTTACCGTTCCGCCGATGACAATAACGAAAATGGCATGTGGGTCGGCTATGAAGATCCCGATACTGCTGCCAACAAGGCTGCTTATGTTAAGACCAAGGGCTTGGGCGGTGTTGCTTTGGTCGATTTGTCTTTTGATGATTTCCGTGGTGCCTGCACTGGTGATAAATATCCCATTCTACGTGCCATCAAATACAAGTTGCAATAAGTTATTATCTTTGTTTTGTTTTAAGAAAAGTGAAGTTGTTTTTTAAATGTTTTTTTTTCAATAAATTTAACAAAAAGAAGAAATACTTAAAGAATCTTAGCAAATATTAAACAGCTTTAAAGTAAAGACTTCATTCACATACGGCATTATTATGTCCATAGAAATTGAGGTCCACCAACAAATGACTTCATGCTCATTTGTTACGAGTGAGAATAGAATTGAAGAAAAGGGAAGTATGATAAAATCATGAAATAAATAGTTTCCAAAGCACCACAAAGACATGCATGCCTAAAGGATTTCATGGACATCCACACATGTACAAATACTTATGTATGTATATGCACAACATCCGTTGCAGTGTCACATTGAGGTCAGTTAGCAATTGTTTTATGGGTGACAAGACTTTCTTTCGTATAAAACAACTGGCGACTGATGATTCTACTCCCACAGTCACACACACACATATACATTTACAATTTTGTTATGTGTATGTTTGTGATGCGGTTGATGCACAGATGACTCTATACTTTTTGAATTTTATTTTCATTGCCTAGATTATACACGATTCTTTGATTTTTAAGAGTGTTTCTTTTTTTTGTCCATCTTCTGTCCACATTTTGTTTTCTTCCTGTTTGGTATGATTTCAAAATTGCCAAAGCAACCACATGTTGGCATGCATGCATACATGTGACTTCCAGTCTATTACTAAACGAATAAGAGAGATGTGTGGCAGAACAAAAAAAAAACTACACATTCATAGATTCTTTTTTCATTAACTCCCTTGGCCACCCAGAAAAATGAATTGTAATGAAGTTGGTCATGGAAACATGGTAAACATTTTATGCTCCTTTTTTTACAAATCGTAGGCATAACAATATTACATGAATCCTAAATTTTCTACTCCTCAGCTTCGCCAAAACAAATGTACGCACAAATATACACACAAACATGAAGTAGCCACTGGCACTTAATGGCAATCATGCCATCCATACTTTCATTTCCCAGGCTAGTCAATTTTTGGAACAGAAGTTAAAAGGAGTACAGTTATTTAATTATAGATTTAAAATTGATTTCATAAAAATAGCATTCGAAATACAAATCCCGATATTTAATACATACATATATACTGTTTATAGGCTTTAAGTACATTTTGTTGGGATAATCTCTCTAGGTTCAGATCGGTTTAGACCGAACACTGAAAAAAATCAATAAACGACAAAGCAACTTCCGGTTGGAAACACTTACATTAAATTAGTAAGAGACTTGACCGATAGACCAAGTCTTTTATGACTTCAATATTTAAACTTTTTTTTGTCAAAAAGTAAGATTACATTCTTTCAAACTCTGCCCCATTTAGTGCGTATCAACAACATTATTATCCTGACAATTTTTAGTATGAATGTTTGACTGTATGCAATTTTCCATACATATACGAATTTATTGTTTGTCATCATCATTAACAATGAATGAATGACATTCTCATTGTTATCCTTTATCAACCAGCCCACCCCCATCAACATTACTCTAACATCACGATAGTGTGAAACACTGATAACTAAAGTGATAATGTTATGGGATAATAATCCAACTGATGATGATGACAATGTTGAGCTGTTGTTTTGGTTAATAATGATCTTAAATTTTGCTAAACATTACGCATAAAATCCATTATTTAAACTTTGCATAAATAATAGTCAACTAAGTGGTCTTCATCCTTTATATTCAAAGTTGCAAAGAATGAACAGCAGCAGAACCAAAGCCACGCCATCACGGTTCATATTTGAAGTTTAAAATTTCAACTATGCATTATTTGACATAGATAAATATTACAAATTATGTATGTGGACATGTGCGTAATAATAAGTATGCATATTTAGTTAAATGTCTGAAAGGGAGTTACAACAGGAGATGATATTTGGAGTAGGGATAATTTTCGATCTATTATTGTAGAACAAATTTACTTTTTATAAATAATTCACAATAAATTTTATTAGTATACAAATTTTTTGTAATTTTTTTAATAATTCACGATAATTTTTATAATAAAAATTCACGCACAGTTTTCTTTTTATAAAAAATTTGAGATAATTTTTGATAAATTTTCTTTTTATAGAAAATTTTTGATAAATTTTCTTTTTATAGAAAATTTTTGATAAATTTTCTTTTTAAAGAAAATTTTTGATAAATTTTCTTTTTAAAGAAAATTTTTGATAAATTTTCTTTTTAAAGAAAATTTTCGATAATTTTTCTTTTTAGAGAAAATTTTCGATAAATTTTCTTTTTAAAAAAAATCTTCGATAAATTTTCTTTTTAAAAAAAATTTTCGATAAATATTATTTTTTTAAAGAACTCAAGATAAGTTTTATTTTGAATAAAATTTTCGCTAAAATTTTTTTGTAGAAAATTTTCGATAAATATTCTTTTTATAAAAAATAATCGATAAATATTTTTTATAAAAAATTTTCGATAAATATTCGTTTTATAGAAAATTTTCGATAAATATTCGTTTTATAGAAAATTTTCGATAAATATTCGTTTTATAGAAAATTTTCGATAAATTTTCTTTTTATAGAAAATTTTCGATAAATTTTCTTTTTATAGAAAATTTTCAATAAATTTTCTTTTTATAGAAAATTTTCGATAAATTTTCTTTTTATAGAAAATTTTCGATAAATTTTCTTTTTATAGAAAATTTTCGATAAATTTTCTTTTTATAGAAAATTTTCGATAAATTTTCTTTTTATAGAAAATTTTCGATAAATTTTCTTTTTATAGAAAATTTTCGATAAATTTTCTTTTTATAGAAAATTTTCGATAAATTTTCTTTTTATAGAAAATTTTCTTTTTTATAAAAAATTTTCTTTTTTATAGAAAATTTTCTATAAATATTTTTTTTAATAAATATTCGTTTTACAGAAAATTTTCGATAAATATACTTTTACAGAAATTTTTCGATAAATATTCTTTTACAGAAAATTTTCAACAAATTTATGTTTAAAAAAAAATCGCAATAAAAATTACTTTTATATAAAACTCACGGTAAATGTTCTTTTAATAGAAACATTTCGATAAAAAAATTTACGATAAATTTTTTATAGAAAATTCACAATGATTTTTCTTTTTATAGAAAATTTCCTTTTATAGAAAATTTACCATTAATTTTATTTCTATAAAAAATTACCATTGATTTTCTATTTATAGAAAATTCACGAAAAATAGGCTTCGCTTTTATAGAATATTGTCCAATAGAAAAACTTTACACAAAAGTTTTCGCAAAAATTCCTGTTTATAGAATTTTTTTTTCTAAATTTTTAACTAAATAACACAACTTTAAGAAATTTCTGATTGGTAAATAAGTACACACTCTCACACAATATGTATAAATCTTTAATACTTTGGCGTTAATTTAACTGTTCTGTCATTTGTTTTGGTTGCCAGTCATGTGATGGAGTGTCCTTTTCGTGTCTATAACTGAGCATTTGTCTGCTTTAGTATGTTCGTAAACTATGTATATGCAACTAAGCAAATATGCGTGTGTGTGTCATTGTGTGCGTGTGTACATACAACAACAACCTAGTAGTCATACAACAACAAAATAGTAGATGCAACACTTAATCTGCACATGCCTTCATTATGTTGCCATTTGTACAGCTTGTCGCTTTGTTTTTGATGGGAGATAAAGAATGACTTTGTCGTTTTCATTCCTGTTATTGTTGTTGTTCTTGTTATTTGCTATTGCGTTCAATATTTTTGTTAGCTGGGTGTTGTTGCTGTTACGTATTTTCATACATATACATATGTATGTGGGTATGTGTGTTGAAAATAAATCTACTATAATAACATGGGTGGAGTAAATATCCTTTCCAATACCGCCAACAAAAACAAATTTCTGTTATTTGTAATGTTATATAAAAGGATTTGTTACATGTCATTATAGTAGCTATAAGCCGGGAAAAGAGTGTGTGTGTGTGTATGTTGGCAGTGCACATGTTTATGTAAGTGACCATTGTTGCGTAAATGTGTGCGTTTTTCTGTGAATTATAATTTACTCGAAATAGTGGCATTGTACTTACATCTAAATATAATTTCATTTGTACAAACATTTAAGGTTTGAATGGTGATAATGATGAACCAGTTAATATTGTTGCGTGAACTTTAGGCTGTGTGTGTGTGTGTAAGAATGATTACTGTGATTTAATTCATAAACATTAATTATTACTTATCCAATATATCAATTGTCACTTGGAGTGGTCAATTAAAGGTAGTACAAAGAAAAAATATAGAAATTTAAACTTTAATGTTTTTAATTTGCAATAAAATTTAAAGAGAATGAAGTTCAAATGAAACAAATAGCAAAATATATAATATGAAAAACACAAAAATAATAGTTACAAATTTACAAAAAAAAAATTTAAAAAATTAAGAAAAAAATAAAAATCGACTCGATGCAATGATGTCAACATAAATTCAGCTGGAATAAAACAAAAGATGTAAAAAAAATAATAACACAACACGTGCAACAACATGTAACAACACAGTAATGCAAAAACAAAGCAACATCTACTACAACAGTAGAACAATGGCAACATGCCACTTCAATAACAAAAACTCCTTTTGGAAACTAAAGTTGCATGGTTATGAGTACAAATATAAAATAAGAAAAGAAAAACTATGAAATATAAAAATGCCAGTATAAAATATGAAAACTAAATAACATATACATACATGCTTGAACAAACACACACATACTAACATACATACATATGTATATTTAGTTAACAATACAAATTTAAAACATAAAACCGAAACGAAAACTATGAAAAATTACACACTGAAAAGTAGGAAGCAATGAAAAAAACGAAAGAATCAACAACAAAATTGAAACAGGAACAAGAGCAGCAAAATAATATCATAAATAAAATGACAAGTTGAAATCAACACAACAATTTGTAAATATTTGGGAATGCAGTGCACGTTGCTAGCAAGAAAAAAACAACAACGAACTGATACAACTTCAACAGCAACAAACAATTACTTTTGCAAAAAATTGCAAAAGTAGAGTTATTTTCTTCAACTCCTGCCATAGTCTGTCTGTCTATTAAGCTACAAACATTTGCTGCTGAAAAAAAATGCAACATACTTTCCGGCACCATTGCTAGTCGAGTTACCTTTAACTTTAAATGCAATGGTTAGTACATAATTTGAAAAAATACTTCAAGTAAGTTTCCCCCTAATTTTTTTTCATATTTTTCATATGATGAGAAAAATGTTTATGTTTAAATAAATAAGAATATTTTGTACATTAAGTACATCACGTAACAACGTCTTTAAAAAAATCGTAAAAAGAAACGTTCTGAAAGAAGTTTTTAACGAATTTGCATTGTGTCTTTAATTAAACAATATTAATATGTCAAATACAATGCAGAAAACTTATCGCCTTAATGAAAACATAAATATTTCTTTATTAAAAACTTATCATGAAGTACGTTTCGCTGATCTAATCATGGAGAAGTTGTAGATGATAGAAATTTTTTTTCTTAGAAAACTGATCTACCGGAAAGAATTCTAATGAAAGCAATGTGTCAAAAAGTTTTCTATATAAAGTTTTCACACAAATATTTTTAGAGAGAGAAATCTCCATTTTTTTTTTTTATTTTTTTAATCGATCTATCGAAGATATTTTATTTTTTTTAATTTCTACAAAAAAAGAAAATTGTTGCCATAAAAAGTTTTCTGCATAAAAGTGATCTGGCAAAAGGTTTTAAAAAAACTGATCTGAGGAAAAGTTTTTTATAGTAAACTGTTTTCCTTTTTAGTTTTTTAATAGACAGTTTTTAAACTCTTTTCTAAATTAGTTTTCTTTAGAAAGCTAATCTTTGGCACAAAGTTTTCAAATGAAAACTTATCTATTGATGATCTATCGCAAATTTTTTTATATAAGATTGATCTATCGCAAGTTTACAAAAGAAAACTGATATATCGCAAAGGTTCCTAAAGAAATCTGATTTATCACAAAGACTTTTGTAGAAAACTGATCTATCAATTTTCTATAGAATGATCTATCATAACGTTATTCAATTTTTTCAAAGAAAACTGATATTTTGAAAAGTATATGGAAAACTAATCTATCAAAAAGTTTTCTAAAGAAAAATGATCTATATCATAGTTTTCTATAGAAAACTTATCAATCCGTCAAATATTTTCTATATTAAACTGATCGGTCGAAAAACTTATTTATCATAAAGTTTACTAAAGAAATCTGATAATTTAATAATTTTCTGTAGAAAGTTTTCCATAGAAAACTGATCTATCAAAAAGTTTTCTAAAGAAAACTGATCTATAAAAAAATTTGTAATCTGATCTATAGAAATTTTTTCTGTGGACAATTGCTATAATGGAAAGCTTTATACTAATATATTTTAAAAAAAAAATTTGAATACCAAATATGACTTCTAATAAAAAAAAACTTTTCAAGAAAATTTTAAACCCAAACTTGACTTTTTTAATTTTTTAAATTAACATTTATTTTCTCATTTTAAATTTATTACAATTTCTTTAATGTTGGAAAAACTAATATGAAATGTTAATAATAAACAAAGATTTCCTAAGCTTAACATCTGTTCTATGAGAATGCTAAATCCTGCAATTTTTTAACTTTGTATAAATTTGTTTTTAAATAATTTTTTTTTCCTTATCATTTCTTGTTTATATTTGTAGACTTCTTTAAAATAACCACAACCACTTTTTTCTGTACTTTTACTACTTCTGGCTAGAAAACAAATCTTATTTATATTTTCTATATTTTATTTTGCTTTTGTTGTTATTGCTTTTATTCTTTTAACTTAAGTTGAAGTAACATCCTGGACCTAAACAAATAAGTTATCAATCCCACAAAACATACAATGCAAATTCATCTTACTTGTTTAGTAAAATAAACTTTTGCTCGGGATGTTTTATTTTTACATCCCTCCCCTCTTAGTCAAGTGGTCGGAATTAAATGCATGCAGTGCAGCAACACAATCACACTTATCGACAAGGAGATTTTGTGTTATGTTGTTTGGTTTACAAGGATAGAAACAACAAACAGGATTTGCGAATAACTTGCAAAGTTGTTTAGGTAACGAACAGTGATTTAAAAAGTTGTTTAAAATGTTGCTTTACAAATACAGATATATTAATTCGAAAATTTTTTATAGTATTGTCCCACTGTACTGCATTTATTTAGCATATTGCAAAAATCAGTTATACAAACTAAAATCGAAGTTAACATTCAATACTAACACAAACACTTCACAAAACCCTTGTAGTGTTTATGGATAAAGTGCAAGGATAAAGCAGAACACACTTACATTTAAGGCCCAAATAACATTAGAGAAACAACTGCCACAAAAACCAACAACATCACAATAGTTTGTGTAAAAACAATTAACGATAGAGGAGGCATGTTTGAAAGCACACTACTTTCTGCCTTCAAGAAATATTTAATTTAAATCTAAAAATTTTTCGACGTTAGTTTTCTTTAAAAAAAAAACTTATCATTGAAAAATAATTAAAAAAAAACTGATTGAAACAGTTTTTTTAAACGAATTTTATCGTTTAAAAAAACCTCAAGGAAATTAATCGGAAAAATATATATTTTTTAAGTGATCGCGTAAAAATTTTCTATAGAAAAACGACGAAGAAATATATACAAATCTAATCGAGAAAAAAAAACTTATCAACAAAAAGTAATCTATAGAAAACTGATCGGGAAAATTGTTTTTCTAGATTTGATTTTGATAAATAAAAAATTTGTATAAAAAACTGATCAAGAAGAAGTTTTTATGCCAAACTGATGGAGAAAGATTTTTTATACTAAACTGTTGGAAAACTGATGGAAAAAAAGTTTTCTATAGGAGAAAACATTGATCTAGAAACCGCTTTCTATAAAGAACAGATCGTCACAAAGTTTTCTATAAAAAACCAACCGCGGAAATTGTTTCTAAATAAATCTAATCAAGAAAACGTTTTCTGTAGAAAACTTTTTTATAAAAAAACTTATCATAAAATGCTTTTTATAAAAAACTGATCGAGAAAAAGTTTTTAATAAAAAACTGATCAATGAAAAGTTTTCTATTGAACACGGACGGAGAAAATGTTTCCTATAATAAACTATTAGCAAAAAAAGTTTTCCATATAGAAAACTGACCAAGGGGTTTTTTAAAAAACTGATCGCGAAAATTGTTTCTACAAAAAAATAACGAAGAACGCGTTTTCTATAGAAAACTGATCGAGAAAAATCTTTGTATAGAAAACTGATCAAAAAAGAGTTTTCTATAGAGAACTGATCGAGTAAACGTTTTCTAAAGACAACAGATCTAGAAAGTTTTGAATACTGATCGATAAAAACGTGAAAGAACCTTGTATAGAAAACTGATCGAAAAAAAGTTTTCTATAAAGAACTGATCGAGTAAAAGTTTTCTAAAGAAAACAGATGTAGAGAGAAGTTTTAATAAGAAAAATTACAGCGAAAAAGTATTCTATAGTAAACAGTTAAAAGTTAAATACTGATAGTGTGAAAGTGTCTACAGATAACTGATTGCAAAATATAAGTTTCAAATTCAACAACAAATTTAATCTGCTCTCTAAACTTTGGAATATATGTACAATCAATAGCAACAAACTTTTCAATTGATGTAACCAACACAAAATGCATTAATAAACACAGACATTTCTGGTTCACCAGCACTCCCTCAGTAACTCCTGCAAACATTGTCTCCCACTCACTACCAATCTATACTTAAGCAAAGAAAATACACAGACAAATGTATACGTAGTAGGTACTTATAAAATATTGAATGGTTTGGTAAAATACTCGTACTCGAAAATGCTCAATACAAAACTACAATGCGTTATAGACAGATCTGTTTATCACTTCATAATTGGTTTTTGTAACGATTGCAGGCAAATGAAAAACACAAAAAAAAAATGTGAATTAAAGGAGCAGAACAGAAGCAGCTGAATACAATTTTCCAATTTTAGAGCATACGCACATACATACAAAAATGCAGCTGTATTAAGAATTGTTGAAATTTATTGTATGGATTTGCAATGAAAACAGCAGGAATAATCAACAATTAAAAAAATTACAAACTTTTAAAATTGTCGATTAAAACAAAAGAAAGGATATTTTGTAGTTTTATGAAAAACAAAATTTATGAATATAATTTTGACCTAATTTTAAATCTCTAATAGTTTAAAGTAATTCAATATTTTTTATATGGAACTACAAATTTTTATTATTAAAAGTTTAAATTCATTTTTGTTTTCTAAATATTAATACAAATCTTGGTTTTGTGGTAACCAGAATTTGATTGAAAATTTTTCATTATAAGTGTAAAAATATACCTTTTGTCTCGACTCCTTTTATTTTAACCAAACTCTAGAGTTTAAGTACATTACCATAATAATAAATACTATTTTCTCGGTATGCAGGAAAAATCTCTTCAAAATAATATTTCAATAGAAAATTTCTCAAAATGATAAAATGCAACCGAACAACTAAGAAACAAATAGTAGCAGATTGTTTAGAAGCCATTGCTAAATTAGAGAAGCATAAACAAAATCAAAAACAAAACTTCCGTATTTATTGCTTGAATTGTCATTTATACTGTTAAACAAAAATAAAATATATAACAACTTTTAGTACTCTTCTCTGACAAAAGTACACAAGTGCAGGAAAGAAAAAGAATAAAATATATGACAAGGTTTTATGCATTTCAGATATGCCTGCAAAGAGTGATTTCATTCAAAATGTTATAGACGAAAATTTTACGCTCCAAAATGGCGGTTATATTGATCGTTACAAAGTCTTTGAAAGACAACTGATCCGTATAAAGTTAGGTGTGAAATATTGTTCATATAATAATTGTTCTTGCAAACATTTTTATAAAATTTTTTTCTCAAAATAATATTCAATAGAAAACTCGTTCGAAAAAACATTCAATAAAACTTACAAAAAGTTTCCTAGATAAAACTAAACTCACAAAAAATTTTCTATAGAAAACTGATCTTAAAAAATATTTCTATAAAAAACTGATCTCACAATATTGTCTATAGTAAATTGTTCTTACAATACATTTCCATAGAAAACTTATCTTACAAAGGTTTTTTTTTATAGAAAGCTGATCTTACAAAATTTTTCTATATAAACGTTACTTATAAAAGTTTTCTCTATAAAACTAATCTTACAAAAGTTTTCTATATAAAATTAATCTAACAAAAGTTTTCTACAGAAATCAGGTCTTATAAAAGTTGACTATGGAATACTGATCTTACCAAAGTTTTTTATACAAAGCTGATCTTGCAGAAGTTTTCTATAGAAAACTAGATTTACAAAAGATTTCTATAAAATACTGATTTTACAAAAGTATTCTATACAAAGCTGATAATACAAAAGTTTTTTTGTGAAAAAACTGATCTAACAAAAGTTTTTTGTAGAAAAAAGCTCATCTTACAAAAGTTTTTTATAAAACTGTTCTTAGAAAAGTTTTCCATATAAAAATAATCTCACAAATTTGTTTACACAAATCTGATCATATAAAAGCTGATAAAAGTTTTCTATACACAGCTGATCTCTCAGAAGTTTTCTACAAAAACTAGTTTTACAAAAGATTTCTATAGAATAATGATTTTACAAATCATACATAAGTTTTCTATACAAAAATGATCTAACAAAAGTTTTTAAATTGAAAGCTCATCTAACAAATGTTTTCTAAAGAAATCTCAAAAAATATTTTATAGAAATCTGATCTTATAAATATTTATTTAATTTTACAAAAGTTTTCCATTAAAAACTAATCTTACAAAAATTGTCTAAAAAAACTAATTTTAAAAAAATTCTAAAGAAAATTTTTTTACAAAAAACTAATCTTACAAAATTGTTTAATACAAACTAATCTTCCAAAAGGTTTCTAAAAAAAACACTTATATGAGGAAAAATAACCATGAACTTTTTTATTATATTATAAAAACATAAAATCGTTAATGAATTAATGAATTAATAATTTCAATTCTCATGTTGAGTAAAAATATGAAAATATGTTCCTGTGGAAACGGAAAATTTAATAGAAAACGAAATAAATATGTATATAAACAAACTTTATTTTTTCTTTTATTTCTTTTTTTGCAAGCACTCATGCAAAGCTCCCATGCCATGTCCTCCTCCTGAAAAGTAAACCAAAAATAGCAAATAAAATCATGTACTTTTATTGACAAGTGCAGATTTTCAAGAGCAGATTAGTTTTATTTTTCGTAGGTACAAGTACTACTTATTCTGTACCTATTGATAGAAATGAACCAACTATTCATCATACGCATCCTTGCCATCGTGTGTACAGACATGTTAAAATAAAGTTTAATAGGTTAATTTTTTCCCCATAGTTCATCAATTTGGTAAATATATATTTAAAAAAAAGAAAAAAATTAAACTGAAGTCAGGCGTACTCATAACTCATTTTCAAGTTCATTGCAAACATTCATCTTGGTCACGCATCAGGGCAAGTTTTCATCTTTTGCTACATTCTCGTAGACAAACTGATTTAAACACGTTGGATGTTAGTCGGTGTATTTTCTATAGAGAAATAAATAAATACTCATGTCCTTACTCAAACTCTTTAACATCCTTTTTGAAATTGAGTTCTATTTTTTTAACAATTGGTCTATGCCAGATTTTGTGGCAACGATCATTTATTTTAGAGCAAAGTAGAAAAATAATGAAATTCCCTTAACGTGACACATTCTTGGTCGCTTGTTGAAGTCGTAAATGAAATGAACGAGGGGAGTGGAAATAAAAAAACAGAAAATTTGTATTAAAAGTTATGTTTGTTGTAATGTAATTTATGTATAGCTAGATTATACATATTGATTTTACACTGAAAGAAAAATGTGTATGTATTGTTTTATAGTTAGTATAGCATTTCGAACTTCAATAAATAAACAAAAAAAAAACGAATAGCTGACTATTAAGCAAATGCAAATGGAAATCTTAAACTGATTCAAATATAGTTCTCTATTTGAAAGGTTCTTTAAATATTACGAAAAACTGATCACATAAATGGTTTTAAAGTTTAAAAAAAAGATCGTATATTTTCTTAAAAAAAACTGATCTTGTACGATTTACAAAACTGATCGTATACAAATTTTACTTTAGAAAATAGATCATACAAATGTTTTCTATATTAAACTGATCGTACAACAGGTTTCTAAGGAATCTGACCATATCAAAGATTTCTTGGCAAACTGATCTTGCAAAAATATTTAAAAGAAAACCGATCGTACATAGGAGAACTGATAATACAAATAAGAACTATTCCTTAAAAAGACATTAAAAATGTTTTTCTATGTATTTCAGAAGAAAACTGATCTTTCAACAGATTTCTTTTGAATACTGATCACTCAAGGTATTGTTATAGAAAACCGATCGTACAAAATTATTTAGCAAATGCCTGTCTATAGAATTGTAATCATAAAAAGTGTTATCTATTAGAAAACTGATCAAACAATAAATTTTATATAGAAAATATTTCTACGAAGAAGTGATCAAAAAAATGTTTCTATAGGAGATTGAAACAACAGAATATTATCATTAGGAAAGTATTCGAAAAAAAATAGCAAACTGATCATACATATGTTTTCCATAAAACTGTTTTCTATAAAAGTTTTTCTTTGGAAATGAGATTATACAAGGATTAACAGAGAAAATGATATATTAAAAAAACTAATTCTATAAATGTTATATATATACTAAACACCCGATCTTGAAAAAGTATAAAAAAAAAAATTATCGTCCAAATGTTTTCTGTAGACAACTTAGTGTTGTGTACAGAAAATCTCATTTAAATTGCGATCTCAATGTCAATCACATAATACTGTTCGGTCATAGAGGATCGGATATTTGAGTTTTTGTAGAGAAAAACTTTGTTGATTAAACTAAAAGCTATTTATTTGACAAAACTTTTGGTTGATTATTTGCCAACTGTCGTGCAATGAACTTATTCAATTACTTACATTAGCAATAGCAATCAATAATATTTCTTCAAGTGTTTTATTTTAACATACATAAAGGACATTTGAAATTTATTGTCAAAGTAATCGATCAATTTGATATATGCTTCAAATCACTTTTCAAATACAAAATATATAAAGCAAAAATACTGCAATATTTCTTATATACATTTTTTGTTTGTGCTATAGAATACTAAAGACAACACTAACTAAATACAAAACAACAGTAAGAGCAACAATTCTATATAACAAACCAAAAACTTCAATAAAAATGTCCACAAAAACTTTGCAGTCTTTGGCAAACAAACAAATATTAAAATCTATGAGAAATCGCAGCTAAAGGACAACACAATGCAAGAGACAGGATGCAAAAGGATTTAAAGAAAACATAAATTTTCCCTAAACAAGCGACCAGAGACTAGTTAAATGTAGCACAAACATAAGTAAAAACTAAAATAAAATCCCAAATAAATAAACAATAAATTGATGAATTTACTTGCAAAAACTTTAAAACTCTTTGCAAAATATAGAAGAGCAGCTACCATAATCGATTAAGGGAATACGGGATTGAAACAACATGTTTAAATTCGAATTACAAGTAAATATAAATATGCTGCATATTAAAAAAATAGTTTGGTATAATTTTGGATTACTTTTTTGGCAAATCATATCAAAAACACTATCATTTCAGCCACAAATTGATGATGTTTGCAATAAAATGCTAAATTATGTAAACAAGTAGAGGGGAGAAAATATATTTTTTATGCAAAATAAATTGAAATTTAAAGCAGCTTTTAGTTAGAAATTTCTTATTTTTTTATTTTGTTCAAATTTTACTTCAAGGCATTCGTAAATGGCATCAGATCTCATCGTCTAATATGTGTAATATGTTTTTGTCTTCTTTTCCTGTTTTATTTTTATTTTTGGCAACTGAAAACAGACACACTTCTAAATATTCACTTAAACCACAAGATAAACTACAATTGCATGCAAGTAAAAATAAGAATAAGATGAAAAAATCATCTAAATGCCAAGAAGACACCTTCCACTTACATGGATTTACTGGTGAATTTTCTTTTCTACTACATGGAAAACAATGAGTGCATTTTTCATGTACAACTGATTGTGTTACTCTAGAGATTGATAGTGACTGCCAAGTGTTAGACATGCCATGTGGTTGTTGATTTCTTATACCTTATATTTTTTGCAAGCCATATGCTGGTGATATCTTAAAAGATTTCAAGAACTTATATAAACTGCCCTTATTACAACAGGAGCGCATTTTATCTAATCGACATGGGTTTTATACATACAATTTCAACACCTTTGAAAAAAGTAGAGCAGATATAAAATTATACTCAACCACCTGAACTAAAACTGAACTAGAACTGAACTAGAACTGAACTAGAACTGAACTAGAACTGAAGTAGAACTGAACTAGAACTGAACTAGAACTGAACTAGAACTGAACTAG
>NC_060951.1:52088189-52106461 GCF_022045245.1 Lucilia cuprina | reverse complement strand
CTAGTTCAGTTCTAGTTCAGTTCTAGTTCAGTTCTAGTTCAGTTCTAGTTCAGTTCTAGTTCAGTTCTAGTTCAGTTCTAGTTCAGTTCTAGTTCAGTTCTAGAAATATGAAACATCCAATATTACGCATTATTCAATTCCTGAATATTTAGTATTTTAAAATTGATCTATCCTAATTCAAATTCACTTTCAACTCTTCTTCAATTACAATTTGCAACCACGGACATGTTGGTGAGTCAGTGAGTGAAAGAGTGCAATTATACCTCGACTTGAACAAGTCAGTAGTAAATTAATGAGTTCATAAATGTTGCAGTTTTTTTCTCCATATTTCAATTATCCTTTGTTCATAACAACATCAGCAAATATATAAAAAAATAAAAGAGGAAACAAAATATTTAAACTGTTATACTAGAAAAAAATATATGAAAAAAGTTATTACAAAACACACTAATAGAATATTATGAAAAAAATAATACAGCACAGGGAACTCATACGAAATTGTGTTGGTTGAACTGAAATAAAAATTTCAACAATAAAAGTCAAAATGTAGTAAAAATTTTAGAATATATCTACGAGTAGAAAAGGTTTTTATTTGCAGTTTTCTTGTTTTCTTATATGGAGGAAAAGTGTCTGTCTGTTTTTACACTAAATAACTGACAGTTACATGCAAACAACATCAGCAAATAGATGGTAGAGTAGATTTGTACGACTGTAATTCTAGCCAGTAATTGTATTAGGAGCCTATCTATGCATATTAGGCAGTTTTTTCTCAAATTTCTAATCCTTCTTCTTGGAAAAAGTCTTATTGAAGAAACTAGTAATGTTGAAAAATTTTTAGCTTTAAATTAGCTTCTTTAAATGATAAGTAAAATCGGGATACTAGTTCAAAATTACATGGTTTAATATATATACACTGTTACTCAAACATTCATAAGCAAAATATATGCATCTAGTTTCTAGAACTAAAGTTTATTCAATTTTCTGAAACATTCATTCACTCACTCAGTCGGTTGCATGATTGTTTGTTAGTTCGTTTGTTTATTGTAAAAGTTGTTCTTCATTTCTCTTTTGTAGTGGTATGAGTGTCTAGCAAAATATTTGAATTGCGGCGTACAGGAAATAGACACACAAATAAACACAAACACACAACTACAATAATACATTGTACAAATTTAAAGGATAACAAAAAAATAAAATAACACACAACTCGCGAACATATGGTCAAATAACTTTTGTGTGGTTTTCAACAGTTCGTTTTTTATTTCTTCTTTTATTCTGGTGTGTTTGTTTGTATTGGTTTATCAGTTTTCAGAACACACTATTGTACAACCTTTCGGCGAAACGATTGAAAGTTTGAAATCCTATTAAGTTTCCAATAATTAACCTACTAAGCGTTTGTTGGTTTGTGTTAAAATATTTCAGTATTTCAAGCTTCAAAATGTTGAGTGTTCGAAAATGAGCTTTGAATGCGAAATGTAATTTCATGTTTTAAAGACAATTTAAAATCCTTTTGAGAATTAGTTATTTTACAGAAAGAATTAGGTCATTTCTTGTTCATATTAAATACCTTTTAGAATTATTTATAAAAAAACATAATACTATGGTCATATTGGGCTAATCTGAGTTGAAATAAAAATATTTTTCTATGAACAATACTACAGTGGAAAGGGTAATTTGCGCTTGGGATGATATATGCAACATTCAACATTATGGAACCCTGCTTTATCCAGAATGGCATAAAAAGGTGAAGCTTCCAAAAACGTTTTAGTATGTCATCTGGCCCTCCGTTGAAAAGAGAAATTGGTCTAGAATTACAGTCTAGTATTCGCCTAAATCATAATATAATGGCTCCGTAGGTAGACCGATGGTTACGGGTTCGATTCCCACCTAAGCCACTAATTGACTAACCTTTCAATTAAAAACTTATGAATCACTTTTTAATAAAAATTTTACAGAACGGCTAGGAGCCTTTTAAAAATGGAAAAAAATCGGTTCGTTATTTTAGCTATCGGAGCTAGCTACCGTACCACCAAATTTGGACTTTTTATGCCTATCATTTAATGAGGATTTGTCCATGTTTGGCCCTAGTTTTTCAACAAATTGCTTGAATACTTGAATACATAAACGTTTATTTATTAAAAATAAATAATTTTTAATATATACTCTTTATGTAGGGTATCATATGGTTGACCATGCCCGATTATACTTTCCTACTTGTTTTTGTATTAAAGTTGTTGTGTTTAAACCTATATTTCTCATAGGCTTATGCTCACAAGCACTTGTACATAAAAATATTTCAGATGATATAAATATCAGAATACATACACATACATATGTATGTATTCGTATACACATGTTTGTATGTGTATGAAAAAAAAAACATACATGTATTTTATGTTTATTTGAAAAATTTTTCAATTTTATGGTTTCTGGATAATATGCGTTCAACTAGAAGTAAATACCCATAGAATATTGTATATTACAATAGTAAAAGTAAAAACAAAACTACATGCACCACCAACAGGAATAACATCAAGTATACTATTGCAGCAACAACAAAGTCTACATACAATAACAATAGAAATAGTAGCAACATACTGCTTGCCACAATGTTACATGTCATTGTGTTGTACAGACGTTGTTGTTGTTTTTTTTTAAATTTTGCTATATTATTTACTAGAATACACGGGGTTTATTACCAAGGCAACCTCTTTCAACCAGCATTTGTTACCGTAATAGTTTTTTTGTTTCATGTTTTCAGATTTATTTCAGATTCCTATTCTATATATATAAACGTTTTTTTTTTAATTTGTTGTTGTTAATATTCCATAGCTTGTTTATTATGAGCATCACTGACCTGCACAAGATTAGCGTAGTTTGTAGTTTATTCGTTGTGTATGAATCTTTGTGTGAGTTTATTTAATCTGTGGATTTTAAACTATTTTTAAGTCTATATTCTGTACGAATTACATAAAACAAAGTCGTGGTTATGAAATATTTGTTATTTTAATTAAGACCATAAATGTTGTTTTTATTAGGTAGGCACTAGAAATTAGAAGTAGGTTAAAATTGTAGAATTAATACTTCATTTTATATTTTACTTTAATTTACCTGATTACATAGAAGTAATCTTATTAAAATGTGTTATTTAAATACTTTCTAATTCATTAATTTTATCTTTGAAGCTTACTTATATATTAAAAAAATGATAATGCATTTTAACCACTTACTTGGTAATGAATACTTTTACTGGGTACGTAAACTTCGAATATGGGTTCGATTGAAAATCGTTTTGAACTACTCAATCAGTAATTTCAAAATGTTTTTGTGCTGCAGGATTCATCCATAAGTGAAAAAATTGTGTACTATACGAATTAAAGTCGGAAGACAATTTTGTAATGTGGTTATTATACATTACTTGGTAATGGGTGGTCATTATCAAAAGCATTTATTTAATATATTTGAATATAATTTTTAGCCAATATATGCGTGTATCTCTTAAGGAATTAGTTTGTAGATCTAACTGTAATAGTTTTTAGTTTTTGTAAGAATTGTTGATTTTAACATTTGTGTAAAAATCCTTCCAGATAGAATGATAACCGTACTTGTTAATGGAGGATTAATTAAGAAAGGATTATGTTATAAACATAAACATGTACAGTAAAGCCGATTTTAAAACAAAAAAAGGTAAGCCTATTTGTAAGCAGTTATTTTTGGTCATCGTCGAACAAAAATAAGAAGTTATTGATCCAAAAAATAAGGACACATTGCTTCAATATTACTTGCCTGCTTACCAGGTAAGTAAAGATTTTACTACACTGAATTATTTACGGTATATGTATTTAAACAGGAAGTAAGTAAACTCGTTTTGAATATCCTACATTCACCAAGGTTACTCAATATATAAAATTTTTACATAAAATACAGTTTATATGCAAAATAGTCTTATTTAGAACAACAGCTGCAACTACAACTAAATATTATTAATATGTAAATTATAGAAAATTGACAAGACAAGATTGAATGCAAATTAGAATACACAGCCTTAACACTTCTTAAACGTACATGCAATAATACTAGAAATGAACCAATATGACTCAGGCCATATATAAGTAAAACGTTATAATAAAAGGAAACACACATAAACATGACGATGGTGATTATAATGACAATATTTATTGAAATACAATAAAAACTACATACATGTATGTATATGTACATACAGACACCGCCATAAGACTAAGACTTAAATTCACAAAAATAACACTAAAACACCTGTATCCATACACCTAGAGGCGGAGGAAAAGGCGAACTCAATAGCTTACAATAATAAAATGATTCAATATACACTCAAGTCATAAATATCAAATAAAATCTGTTTTTTTTTTCCTATCGTTCCTTCTTTAACATAATTTGCCAATAAAAATTCATTGAATTATATTTCGAAATCATGGTGACACATTATCATCCATAGGCGATGTCACTCTTACGCTGCTACTGTCATACAACTGCTCTTTATTCAGACAATATGTTGTCATTGTAATCATCAATACCCAATAGTCTTAAGAGAAGTCAATGTCTTCCTTTTCGGTAATATGTTAAACAAATGTCTTTCTCGATTTTCGATTTTTTTAGTTTTTTCTTTTTTTGTTTTGAGTTTGAGTTTGTTTGCAAAGTTTGCAATGCCGAGAGTAATTCATTTATAACGTAAGTACTTTCTAAGAAATCTCTAGACACCGTGAACTGTTGGGCACATTTAAAGTTTATTGCAAAAGTTCGTTGGAAATACATAAACTGGGATGCTGGGGGAAATACAAACAATATTTGAACAAATTCTCTACAACTAGTCAACGACAACTACTCAATTATTATTGTCAATGACAGACAGACAAACGGACCATATGATTGAAGTTAAGTCTGTCAAATAGGCTGACTAAATGACTAACTGACAAGTTAAAAGAAAGAAGGTCATTCAAGCATATGTTAAGTTATTGTGTTTTGAAAATCATACCAATAGTTAAGCAACACTTTATACTCTCGTCTACAATATATTTCATAGTTCGTACACATACAAATGTATCCATATCCTACAAACACTTTCACAACATTCTAACCAATCAATTGTTATGCTTCATTGGTTTTTATAACAATAATAAGATTGAAACGAGGATGAAAAAACAAATATAAAACGTTCCAAAAAAGGACATCAATTTAGTGTTTGTTTGTAGTCAAAGTTTAAGCTAAAGTTTTTTTTTCTTTTTATAAGTAATCTCATAAAATAAATGTTGCGTATACGCAGTCATAATATCAATTCGTAGTGAATGTCTTTCGGTGTCTTGTGAAATATTGGCATATATGTTGGACATTTGTTGTATTTGTTCATGTTGCAGACACGTAAATGTCTTTATTTGTAATTAAGCTCTAATGATATATCATTTAGTTGGAAATCTGTGAAGTTTGTCTAAGTTTCAATGATTTAATACTATACGGGGTCTATAAGTTATTTTAGGTACTATCTTCAAGTAAATACCAACAAAATATTTTCAAACTTTAAGATAGATAGATAGATAGATAGATAGATAGATAGATAGATAGATAGATAGATAGATAGATAGATAGATAGATAGATAGATAGATAGATAGATAGATAGATAGATAGATAGATAGATAGATAGATAGATAGATAGATAGATAGATAGATAGATAGATAGATAGATAGATAGATAGATAGATAGATAGATAGATAGATAGATAGATAGATAGATAGATAGATAGATAGATAGATAGATAGATAGATAACTATTAATATTTTCCATATATATTTTACGTCTACAGTGGAACAAATTCATACATAAAAATTTAATTTAAGTAACGTCAAACATTTTTTATAATTTAAATTTATCATAAAATGTTGGCTATATCTAAATGAAAAAACAGTTATTGGATTTAAACACTTAAGTTGTTGATACAAAAGCCTCTTTTATTTAATAACATCAGCTCTAGTCCCTTACGTAAAGTAGCAATTGAGATAATTATAAAAATCGTTGATCATTTCAAGATTTCATAAAAATTCTATAAATTCTAGTTTTTTATTATATTACAGACTTAAAAGCGCAAAATCTTTTATAAGATTTAAAAAAGTTCAGAAAACTTCAGTTGAGATAATATGTTTAAAACATTATTAAATTACTACTTTAATATTTCTCCTAAAAAAAACATTTAAACCACAAATTCAATTATACACAAAACTACGATCTACTTAAGATTAATTTAATGGTCTTTTAAACACCTTTAACGTAATATTCGTACCTCATAAAATCTTGACAAATTCTGTGAATTTATATTTTAACACCCAAAATACAAAATTACTTACACTTAACACACGTACATACATACATATATATTTGGAGTATATTAGGTATTGTCTTTAAACATGTTGCTCAAACAAAATTTACCACTCTACTCTACTAAAATAACTTGAATTGACCCTAATGACGTATATATTCATACATACAACAGTATGTGGTATATTGTCGTAGTTGAAGTTATAATACAAAAGCTCAAGTTTATACATTGTAGGTCCAAAGATCCTTTAGATATATAAAACAATTTCTAATATATTCACTAGCACACTTAAACACTCACACACACACATTTACAATGTCACAAATAAAATTAGTTTAGTTTAGTCTAGGCATAATGCCATGATGATTTAAGACTTAAATTTACCTTGTTATTTACATGTATTACGGTTAACAGAAAAATAAAATAAACTAAAGCCAGAATAAAGACAAAAAAGGCCATTTATGAAGAAAATAATGGAATATATTGGATAAAAGTAAAAGAAAATGTAAATACAATTGTGTGAGCGTAAAGTATGTCGAGTATTTAGTAGTAACAACTGAAAATTTTGTAAAAAAATATATTTGATGCTAAACATCAACAACAATCTTTCAAATAACTTTTCAGTTTGCTTTCCTAACTTATGTGTGGGTTTAAGTTCGTTTTGTCTTTGCTTACTACCTTACCAGGTGTATGAATGTTCTCTCTATACGTGTGTCAGTCTGTTAATATTTTATTTACGAAATGGTGTTGATATTATAATTTAAATAATTTATTTGTAAAGTGCTTAATAGATGGAAAGTGGGGGAAAACAAACAACTAACCGACCTACAAAATAAAAGAAAATTGTTTTTATCAAATAAAAGTCGGAAAAAAACAATGTTGAAAATATGTTCGGAATATTAAGAAGATTTAGAGGAAAAATATGAAAATTAGTGTAACATTTAACACAAACGAAGAAAGGAGAATTTAGTTTGGGCAAATTGATGTGTTTAGAAAACTTATGTAAATTATGTTAAAATATGGTTTGGATTCAATATTTATAATAATGTTAAGGGAAAATTTTATATATATTTTGAATAAATAATTTAAAATGTAGTAGATAATGGAAATTTATGAATTTTAATTGAAAATTATGAAAGCGAAAGTGCCTGTGAAAGATTGTAAAATAATAAATTAAATAAAAAAATAATATTCAATCAAAAACTTTGCACGGCTCCTAAACAGGCCCTTAAAATCAAGAATATCTTGGACATTTTGTTCCAAAAATAATTCAATTGAGAAAATAGATCTTTAGATCTTAAATATAACTGAATCTGAAAAGCATTAAAATCAGTGACCAACTAAAGTTTCTCCCATATACATATTCTTAATAAAAATAATGCTAAAATTAAAAAAAAGTGAAAATCAGAGATCAGTGATGTTTGTAATAAAAATTTTCAATATAACAATCGGCTTAGAGTAGATTGAGTCATATCCGTCCGTCTTGTTGTCTGTCTGTCTGTCCATGTAAAACTTTTGTCCAATTGCAATTTTCAAGATAATTGGATAATAAAGAACGAAATTTTTGAAAATGTTTAAAATTGGACCATTATTTCACCTAGCCCTTATACAACAGAACAAACTTCCAACAGTAATCTACAATTATCAAAGAACTATTTTTATGTAAAAACCAAAAAACTGAAAATCATTAAATGTCATTTAAATTAAACAAACAATCAAAATCTGTGATTAGTAAACTTTCGAACAAACGAAAAAATCGGATGTAGATCCCTTAATAGAGCTTTAATTGAATGAAATAGCGAAAATTTGTGATCAATTCAATTGTCCATTAAAAAATGATGTTTATGTGTAAACCTTATATTGGCTGTAGTCTTCCTGTCTTCTTAAAGTGAAACCAATGCAGGGATGAAAGTTTTGCAATTTTCTGTTTTCACTTGATTTTGTGAAAATTTCCTCAGAGAGTTTATTTAAATTTAGTCATAGAAATGGTAAACAAAAAAAAATAAATTAAACAAATACTTGTACTTATGTTCAACACATTTATGTTTGTGTTAAGCTTACTTAAATGTGAATTGTTTCGAAAAGATTTATAACATTTATTTGTTTGTAAACGATCTGAAAAATTCTCACACAGTTTTTTTTAACAAAAAAGCAGACACTGTAATATACAACCTTCTTACAACAAGGGGCATAATAGTAAAATAGAAAATTCTATGGTTTCTTTGCACAACGAAAAGGTGACCAATATACTTGACAATAAAACAGGGTCAACGAAAAAGTACAATTCCAGCAATATTGAAAGATGAAAAACACTGTGATATAAGGCTTCTTTAATAATATTCTTAAAATTAAAACAACTTTAGACAGTCCATACCAGACATGTTTTCAAAAATATAAATAAAAAAGCGAAATAAATAAAAACAATAAAAATGTACAAAAACGAAACAGAGTAATACTACTACTGTATCAAAACTAAGAATAACAATGGTTTTACATTGACTGTAACATTATTTTCACATCATTTAATTTAATGAGTGGGTATTTACTAACAAACATTTATTTTATCCATTTTTTTGTTTCTTTATTTTGGTTTGTTAGCAGCTAATAAACGACGACGAAACCCCAAACAAAATAAAACTTTAGTTAAAACACTCTCACGCCTTAAAACACACAAATAAATATATATGTATGTATATTTTCAACTCAGTCTAAAATACGGCAAATCTAGACTGGGGATAGAATGTTTTGCTAATAACAATATAAAGCTTCCCTCTCCACCCCCTTCAAAAGAATCGATGCTTCTGTGCAAATGTAGTTGTTTATGTTTGCTATACTAAATACGTGTAAAACATGTTAAATTGTAAATGTAGAAAATATAAACGATTTTTTGTGGTTTTCAAAATTTATTACATTTTAAAAGGAACCCCTACAACAACATCCAATAGCAGTGGCAGCAGCAACAACAAAATATATATAACTACAACAATATTATAACATGATTGTTTATGGGTTTGATGTCGTCTGGGTTTATGTTGCCTCTATTAACAACAAATTCCAACACACACACACACAAACAATGGCACACAATTAAAAAACAACTCTATATAATTATAAACATTTTAAGGATTTTGTATGTGGAAATACTGCAAGCACGACAGCAACCTTCACTATTTGTATAATAAATATTATTTCATTGTTTCAAACAAACATTGTTACAGTGGGACTGAACGAACGAAGCGATGCAATTTTACGGATTCTGGAACTCTATCTATCTATCTATCTATTTATCTATCTATCTATCTATCTATCTATCTATCTATCTATCTATCTATCTATCTATCTATCTATCTATCTATCTATCGACCAATTAAATATCTTACTTTTGTTCCACTGTATCACTGTAAGGTTAAATGACTATTATATTATAAAGTAACAAAATATTCTTGTCTGACTGGCTGGTTGAACCGAACTGTTTTGTTATAAACACTAAAAAGGTGAATAATTACATTTTAATAGAGCGGCTCTTAAAATGAAATTTAATTTACTCGTTTAAATAATTTCAACATAATTTTAACCAACATAAGCATAATAATGATAAGACTGTGATAATAATGGTTATGATGGTGGCGGCAGTAGTATACTGTTGACTGATGTTAATGAATATTATATTATGGCCTAATATTCTAATGCTTTATTGGCTTTATCTGGATTTTAGTACTTTTTTCATGACTTAAGGATTTTTAGACCTATTTTAATAAACAACAATCAGTAGGATTAAAGCCATATAAAAAACGCATATACAAACTTTGTTACTTACCCAAATTCACTCTAAAACACATAAAATCATTAATCTTGTATGTGAATAATGAATTTTTATGTGATTTTTGTTTATTCTTTGAAAAGTAGAGATTTTTCAATACGGTTTTTATATATAACGAGAATTTTTTTCTTTGGTTCTATTAGTATTTGATTTTGATGAATTACAGTTTAACGTATGAATGACATCTATCCCCAAATAAAAGTTTTTTTGCGAAAAAAACAATAACAACCACTAAAACTTTGTTTAAATCCCTTCTTCTAAACTACCAGCCAATTTCGATGAAACTTAAATAGAAAAAAGGCAAGATTTCGTTTGTTGTTTGTTGTTTTGTTTTAGTTTTAGCAATTTAAGCTGGACAAGCAACAACTAATTTTGAACTTTATTCTTCCTGACATGTATTTCATTTCACTTGATTTTCCATCAAGTTTCTGACCGACTAGTTGTTGTAGTTTATGTTGAAGTTCATCTCTTCCCTTGCGCTAGTTTACTCATATTCATTGTCTACTTTATTTCTTATGCTTTCAACATTCTTTTATATTTAATTTTAGTTAAAGCTGTTAATATGTATTCTAGATTCTAGAATAAAAAGATTTGTTTTTGTTTTCTGCTGAATTTTCGCATACATATGTTTTGTATTGTTGTAGATTGTGATCCTTATGTCCTTAGCGTTATAGTTGTTGTTCATTTGTATTCATTAAAGTACTTTTTCATTTGTTTCACTTAAGTTTTGTTAGAAGTATGTAGAATGGAAAGTTTAGCTCATTTTATATGAGTGTATGAATGATTGGGTTAATTGATAAGTTAATAGATAAATAATGCATATATACATGTATAAATATTAAAAAAAAATACTCAGAGGAAAAGAAGACTTTTTAAATTACAAACTCTTGGTACCAAATTTACACCAAAGTGTTTATAACTTTTTAATAACATCCGTTGTAAAAGTATATACATACGACAACTCTATGTTGTCAAACAACACAACGTTGTCATAATAGCAACAATTCGTTGTCGAAATGTACATTTCTTACATATCCGTTGTCTAAATGTTAACAAGCGTGGTTATCTTACTATTGTCAGCGGATTGTATCGATTTCGGCACTATTGTACCAGTTTTTTCCCCTATGTGTTCATAAAAGAGAGTTCTGTTGACGTAGTGTTTATATGTTTGTAATGAAATAACAGGAAATTTTTGAAATAATGAAAAAATGGGTTTTAATATATATCAACGTCAAATAAACTACTTAGTAGGGTTCTATAGTTAAAAACGAAAAGTCTACTTTTCGACTTTTTGAATTTAGATAAAATTAGACTTTTATGCAAAGTCGATTTTTCGACTTTTTTATTAGTTAGAAGTCGACTTTTCGACTTCAAGTATTTTGTAAATAGTCGACTTTTTCCGACTTTTCGAATTTTTGATTTTCCGACTTTTTCAGGCTATTTTCGACTTTTTGACTTTTCGACTTTTTGACTATTTTCGACTTTTCGACTTATTTCAACTTTTCGACTTTTTTCAACTTTTCGATTATTTTTGACGTTTTTCGACTATTTTCGACTTTTCGACAATAACAGACTTTTTGACAATTTTATATATTTTCCGACTTTTCGACCATTTCGGTTTTTTTCAACTTTTCGACTATTTTTAACTTTATTAATTTTTTCGACTATTTTCGACTTTTTCCGACTTTTTTCGACTATTTTCGACAATAACAGACTTTTTGACTATTTTCGATTTTTTCCGACTTTACGACCATTTCGTCTTTTTTTAACTTTTCTACTATTTTTAACTTTTTTCATCTTTTCGGCTTTTTTCGACTATTTTCGACTTTTCGACAATAACAGACTTTTTGACTATTCGACTTTTTTTCGATTTTCAACAATTTTAGACCGTTTGACTATTTTTGACTTTTTTCGACTCTTTTTGACTTTTTCCGACTTTTTGACTATTTTTCACTTTTTACGACTTTATTCGCCTTTTTTCGACGTTTTCCGACATTTTTCGACTTTTCCGACTTTCCGACTTTTTGACTTTATTTGACTTTTATTTCCAAAGTCGACTTTTTGAAATTTTTTCACTGACGATAGTCGAGTTATTGACTTTTTTCTACTTTTCGACTTTTTTCGACAAAAAGTCGATTGTTCGATTATTCGAAAGTCGATTTATTGAAAGAACCCCACTACTTAGCATAACTAAGTTTTATAAAAGCAACAATGAACACACCGATATTTGTAAAATCAACTTCCATACATATATAAAGCCTGTTATAGAAATTGTATTTTTCATCAAAAAATTCCTAAATACATTGGAATTAAGGTAAAACTCATCATTAATGTTTATTTATGAAAAATATGGCGGGTTTTTCAAACTATTATTTATTTCATAAATGTATTAAATTCCTTTCCAATTCATCCACGTTAAATCATATACGTGCATATGTTTCAACGTATGTATGCACGAATTTTGTATCAAAATCAACCTAATGAAAAGTTTAGTTTTGTAGATTACTTTTTTTTGGTTTTGTTTCTGTAGAAGACAAAAATATGTATTTATATCAACAAACAAATCAAGACTAATGAAACTTTTTTATTGTTTTCGTAAATTTGTTGCGTTTTCTACGAAAAACTTAAGAACAAAAACTTTAATGGACAATTATAAGAATTTGGAAACAGTTTGAAGTAATAAATGTTTATTTTTGTATATGATTTTTTTAATTAATTATTCTAAAAATAGAAATAAAATTAAATAAAATATTATTACATTAAATAGTAAGATAGTTAAAATTCTTAAAAAAATAAGGATTTCATAAACCTAAGAAAAGTATTTTGGAAAAAAACTGCAAAATATTTCACTATTCTACAAAAAATGTTCTGGCATTGTGGGTGTTGTTGTTATGCTAACGAAATAATTGACTTTTTTGGCATTTAAACATTGAGCCACTGATATCATTGACATTCATAGAATTCTTATTTTCATACGGATTGCGCAAAACTTCACCTGATGTCACAAACAAATAACATAACACATACATATACATATGCTAAAAAATTGCAAACAAAAATCTATGAATATACGACTGACAAAAATCTCTAGTTTAGATGAAGTCCC
Source organism: Lucilia cuprina (assembly GCF_022045245.1). NCBI lineage: Eukaryota > Metazoa > Arthropoda > Insecta > Diptera > Calliphoridae > Lucilia > Lucilia cuprina. The sequence continues at coordinate 52,093,190 of NC_060951.1, read as the reverse complement.
AACAGTCAGTAGTATGATGGTCTAAAAATTTTATTTCTAGTTGAAACCATAAATAAATATTGTCTGGTGTGGTTGTTACTTATTTAAAATTATAATACCTTACTACTTCACATACATCAACATGCTGTTTATTAAACATTCAACAGATTTTTAGTTGAATGACTGGCCACTGAACAATATTGAAAGTTTAATTTGTTATAAATTCCTATAGTTACTGATGATATTTGTATGTTTGTTCGTCTATATAAAACTTACAGACATCCAATTACTAAAATTAACACTTGCAGGCTTAAATGCGAAATGTGATTTTTTCACAATACACAGGTGATATTTGCAAAAAAAAAAAACAAAAAATCACATCCTGTTACCTGTTGTGACTTCACTACAGTGTTGCACATATATATATATATACACATTAGACCGATTAACTTTGTATGGAAAGCAAAAACGCGTTTTTGTTACCCCTCTAAAAATTTGTCTACCTTTGTTTTATTATGATTCTCAAAATATTTTATTTCTAGCGATGGCCGTTCGGGAGCTGACCCAAATTACAAAAGGGTATTTTTGATTTTTGTAACCGGTCCAGCTCATGAATGGGAACAATCATAAATCAAAACAAAGATTTTTTGAACTTTTGAGTAAAATATTGAATTGAAGATGAAAAATCGTATCCCCCATAGGATATTTTCGTGAAAACTGCCCAGCTCACGAACGGGCAACACTAAAATATTTTGGGTAACATCATATTTTATAACAGGGAATATTTTGAAAAAGGTAACTCAAGCAACCTATTTTGTGAGTCGGTCTAATGTACATACATACAAAAATATTGAAACCCATACATATTTAAATTGTCATGTCTGTTGCTGTTAAGTTTTAAAAGAAATGTTAAAATTTATTTTAAATATTGACCTGTAGTATTTTAACTATACAGAAACGTACGTCTGCAGTTCATTTTTAATTGATACCCTACAGTTTTTGAATCCATATACTTATATGTTTTTAAGGTTTTCTTAAGAGAAAAGTTGATTACATACATAAAAAGTGGAATAGATCGTTTAAAATTATGAAAAAAATGCAAAACCAATTTCACTTATTTTCAAGAAATGTCAAAATCCAATACCATTAAAATTAATCTGCAGTAAAAATTTGAATTTGCTGTTTAGAACGATTTGTGAGTATTGGATACTCAATTCGACTCCCTTGGACCTGCGTAAAGCTAAGCATATCACGACTTTGTCTTGAATGGACACTGTTACTCGCGATATTTTCCCCGCTAATGCAGTTGTGTGTAATGTCTCATAGTTTATAGAATTTGGATAGAGTTATGTTCACAACCACTACATGAATCCCCAAGGAAATTCGCAAGAAGGTACGTTTGGCTAAAATATCAAAAAATTATGAGATTTTGTGAGCAATGTACCAACAGATCTGATGTACAATGATGAGAATGTTCTAGGGAAATAAGCATTCCCCATAACATCCGCCCCTTCTATTGGTTCTAAACCAGTAATTAATTTTTCTTTATCGGGATTGGATCATTAAGACAGAATTTTATATTTTACTTTAAAATACTTCCCATTCATCACTTAATCCTTCATTAATAAATCCTCATTAAAAAGGTAGAGTCTTTTATATATCCGGTTGAGTATATTTATATTTTACTTGTAGAGATTTAAAATATTTCTTTAATATTGTCATCAAAGAAAAAAAAGAAGAATACAATTTAACTACCAATATATGAGCTTAAAAGAAAAATTGGTTTCTCATGAGAAAACAGAAAAATCTGTAAAATCGATTTGTATACTTTAGTGGTTTCGATGTGCCAACAAGAATGCAACAGAAATTCCATGAAATGAATAAGATGGAGATTTTGGCAGAAGAACGAAGAATAAACTGTTGTAACTTTATTAAAAATAAAAAAATATGTATATAAAACATATACAAATATATTTATCATTAATCTGTAAGGAGTGGAGGCTTTCTTTTACGCCATTCGTTGACTGATCTGTCTATATGTAAATGTATATATTTTTTTTATATTTACTTTACACTCATACGAATTCATGCAATTTTAATTCTTTTTTTTTCTTTTTTTTTGTATTAAGGCCATATTGTGTTTGACTGATTTCCGTTTATTCATTCATACAACGGAAAATCGATTATGTTCATTTGTGGCTGTAAGGATATATTCAAACATATTTACCACTAAATGTTGCACTGCTGCATACACTTGGCTTCTCTTGTCCATTTCTCTGAAAGTTGCTAGTTATTTTTATTCGTTATGTGTTCGATTTTTTTTAACTTTTTTAATTTTTTTATTTGTTTTATTTTACATTTTACTTGATCATGTTACAACCACATGTAGACTCACGTACATAATTAAATATTGAATAATAACATTTGCGGTTGGTGAGAGTGTTTTTGTGGATTAATCATGTTAAATATTTGTAGTAATTTTAAAAGTTTAAAATAAATGTAAAATGTGCACGGGATAGAATTTAACGTTTTGCAGTAAATTGCAAGAAATAACATAAAATGTCAGAATGTTATAGTTTATAGAAAACGCATGATTTAGTTTACTTTGGACTCCTTTAATGGAGTTAAAAAACAATAATGTATTGACATTTTCATTAGCAGTATAGTCTACAGAGTAGTCCATAATGTAGCCTAAAGTCTAGTCTATAGTCTGATCTAAATACTAGTCTATAGTCTGGCCTTTTTTCTAGTCTATAGTCTAGTTAATAGTATAGTTGATATACATATATAAAAAATGCGTTATCGACTGACTGATTTATGTTGATCATTAGTTTAGTGTGTATGGTCCAATTTTTCTCGAAAACTATAAGTGATCACTTCTATTTTATATTTAAAACGTATTTATACCCTACACCACTTTAGTGGTGAGGGTATATTGGGTTTGTGCTGGTATTTGTAACATACAAATATATTCGTCCTATACCCATCTGAAAATATACCAATCGGCTTAGAATCACTGCGACGATAAGGTAAGTCCGTCCGTCTGGCTGGCTGTTCATGTAAGCCTTGTGCGCAAGGTACAGTCCGCAATTTTCAAGATAATTGGATGAAATTTGGCACATACGCTTCTTTTGGCCCAAGGATGGTTAAAATCGGTCTATTATTTCGACTAGCCGCCATACAACCGTACCTCCTAAATATGGCTTATAAGTAATTAATTTAAATGATCTATTATGTCAACAAAAGCCGACAAAACTTAGTTTTATACTTAGAACTTTAAATGATACTACCGATTTTTGTAATAATTGGGCTTCATTTGACCCAAGCCCCCATACAAACTCCCCTTCAGAAAATAACTTAAAAATCAAAATTCATTAACAAACACTAATAACACTTTAAATTTTTTAAATTTTACATAAATAACTTTGAAGTAGATTTAATATTTATAAGGATAGGGCCATATTTTGCACTACTCGCCTTTGAGCCCTCTTGCAAAATAAAACTCTTTTTTTTTGCCAAAAAAAAAGTAAAAATATTCCGAAATAAAGTAAAATGCTTTATTTTTTCAAGTAAACCCCATTTTTAACATACTGACTGGTGTATTCATACTTGTTTTTGAGTGAAAACATAAAAGTCCGTTTTTCTCGAAAACTATAAGAGATACAGTAAAAAAACGCATTTTTAAAAAAGCCATAAAAGTCCGATTTTCTTAAAAACTATAAGAGATACAGCAAAAACAAGTGAAATCTGTGATCACTTTTATTTCGCTCCAAAAACCGAAGTTCTGAGTGAAAATATATATGTATTAAAGTAAACTTTTCTCGAAAACTATAGATAGTCGATAGTATTTAGTTCTTAATATAGTCTATAGTATAGTCTGCAGACTAGTCTATACCATATTTCATAGTCTAGTCCATAGTTAACTCCATAGTATAGTCTATGGTTAGTCTATACCATAATCTATACAATAGTCTATGGTCTAGTCTATGGGCTATTCTATAGTCTAGTCTATAGTCTAGTCTATAGTCTAGTCTATAGTCTAGTCTATAGTCTAGTCTATAGTCTAGTCTATAGTCTACGGTTAAGTCTATACCATAATCTAAGCCATAGTCTATGGTCTAGTCTATGGGCTATTTCATAGTCTATTATCTGGTCATGGGATATATTCTAGGCTATAGCCTAATAGTTAAGTTCCTAAAAATACTATTTTGGTTAAGAGTGAGTATCATGAAAACTTTTAATTTTCCATTCCTGATATACTCCTTTTAATTATCACAGTATTATAATTCTTAAAAAAAAACTATTACTCTAAAGTGACCTGATAGTCTGTGCTAGCAGAGTATTAAAAAGAGTTTATACTATAAACTCTATAGCACATCTATCTTACCAAATTGTTTTCCGCACAACACATTTTCATTAACAATCTCTTATTAAAAATATTCATCTGTGGAAGGCGTGCGAAACCACGACAAAAATCCTTTGAAATTTCGCTTAAACAGCAAATAAATTTTGGCTTACAGCTAAATTGTTCAATGGCAAGTTGCTCAAAAAAAGAAGATCTAAAGAAAATTATCATAAATTTATACAACACACAACCACCAAATACAATAATGAGCAAGAGAATAAAAACAAAAAAGTTTTCAAAATAAAAATACTTCAATTAATTTCAAATATTTAAAGTGGTAAAAGATATATTTTTTATATATTACAACATTTTGGCCGTGTAGCCAAAGTCAACAATTGCTAAAATACAACAAAACAACTTTACTTCCACAAAAGTCAAATACTTAAGAAAAAAAAAAGGATAGAAAAGATGATTATTTTCCTACCAACAAATACATTCAAGAAAACAAAAATAATTTACCTTCAAAAATGTGCAAAATTTTCATGGTTACAAAACGATTTGAACGATTTGATGTATAACTGAAAGAAAATCAAACTCATGAATAAACAAATAGACAGGTAAAACAAACAACTGGCGGCCACAACCACTGAGTATCTCACAAACAGAAATTTTTCAAA
>NC_060951.1:52080689-52083189 GCF_022045245.1 Lucilia cuprina | reverse complement strand
TCTAGTTCAGTTCTAGTTCAGTTCTAGTTCAGTTCTAGTTCAGTTCTAGTTCAGTTCTAGTTCAGTTCTAGTTCAGTTCTAGTTCAGTTCTAGTTCAGTTCTAGTTCAGTTCTAGCTCAGTTCTAGTTCAGTTCTATTTAAATTCTTTAGTTGAAATAAATCTCAAGATTTAAGACTGTAATCATATTGAATTCTCTTGGACTATGAGCAGTATGAGTATTCAAATATTACTCATACCACTTGTAGTTCAAGTAATGTATTGAATTCACAGATAATATTTGATTACTACAAATATTTTTGAACTTAAATAAACACTGTATTTAGCAAGTAGATTCATACATATATTTATATATGAAAGATTGTTGGTATATTTTTATTTTATTTTTTAAATGTTTGCAATATTTTTCGTGTGTGTATGTGAATGTTACTTTTCATATGTAAGAATTTGTCTACATGTTATAGTAAAGTACATTATAAATACATACAGAAATTATAATTTAACAACAAATACTTGTATACAAATACAAACAAGGTGTCGCCTGTCCGTCTGTCTTTGGCTTGAGTGTCTGGTGTTAAAATAACAATAATAAAAACAAACAAAGAAACATCAAATAAATGTATTTACAAATAAAAGTAATAAAAAATTTTTAAGAAAAAAAACTTAAGTTGTTTTTTAAACTCAGTTTCGTTTATTTAATAAGTAACTCAAGTTATTATGATTGTATTATTTATTATAAAGTGTCAAAATTAAAACCTAGTGGGTGTCCATTTTATATGAAATCATAGATTGTCCTTTTTGTTAAGAGGTTTCTTTTGATTGTTAAAAATCTTATTGTTAAGAAATTAATAGAGCAGTCGAAAAAGTTTGAGAAAAATAAACAAACTAAAGTCCCTTACAATCAACCACAAATCCCTTCACACATTTGTCAACACTTTATCAAAGTCAATAAGTGGGGAAAATAGAAGAAAAAAAAAGATTGTCGACCCAAGGACCTTTGTTCTACGAAAGACATTTTTTTGATCCAACAGTAACTGGGATGTGTTAGAGTACCTCCAGCTATTTCGAATTAATTCGTAGGAATAAAAAATAAATAAACAAACTGAAAAGTTTAACTTTTAAAATGGCCAAGGGGATTGGTGATAAAGTATAAGTAGAATTTAAAGTACTCTACAGTTCATTTATTAAACTAAAGATCTGGATTATAGCATTTGCAATTCCAAATAATATTTATTTAATATTTTTCATATTTTTCCTAAATGTGCGATTCAAAATTTGGTTCAAATCCGACTTGTATTTATAAAACTGCCAAAAAGAATTTAGTTTTGAGCTCTTAAAAGTTAACTATTTCCCTTTACCATATAAAACCCTGTAGGGTACCTAAGAAAGCAAAAAATATAAAACAACTCGAAATACTCAATCAACATTTTTGACAAAGTGTGTCAATAACAGTTTTTTATTTGTTTAGAATTTTCGTTTTTTTGGTCTTGTTTGTGTTAACTTGGTTTTTGTTATTCTTCATCATCGTTTTTTTCTTTTGTTAGACAGATAACCATTTGGCCATTTTCTAAACCATTTACAGCATTTAAAGTTAACAAGAGTAAATATCCTTAACAGCATGAAGCAAAAGCTAAAAAAATATAGAAGCAAGTATAACAATAATACTGTCGTTTCTGGAAAAAAACTAAGGGGTAAAAGATGTACAAATAAACTCTTCCTTTCGTTCTTGTATTCCAATTTTTTTGAGAGTTAAAATTTAATACAATCACAGAACATTTGGGATTCCAACAGTTAACTGGCTAACACATCGATACAAATCTACACATATTCAAGTTCATGCCAATAACGTTATAAAAATAATACAAATATTTCTATAATATTTCAACAATCGAAATACTAAAATACAGTTCAATACAATACCCAATAGATGCCTTTGCTTCTCATATCTAGAGACACATACGTGCGGCTGTCTTTTAATAGTCACAATAATATACTAAAAATTGTATGTTTGTTTCATTGTTTGTATTTTTATTCATATAAAAATATTCCCAAAAGTATTATCGTTTCAATTCGAAAATATCATCATCAAATAAAAAAAAATTGTCAATTTTTATAATAATTTTAAGAAAAATTTATTTATAAACATGAATATTTATTGAAATAAATATCAGTAGCGGCATATTCGTAGGAATGTTTTATTTCTTATATAGTAAATGGTTCTACTTGTAATCAGCTGATATATTAATAAATTATAGGATACAAAAGTCTTGCTTCAATTCTTGGATATAGTTCAACCTTTTAACTACTGTCCTTCACATAATCTAGTTTATAGTTTTAAATTCAGTTAGATCTTGTCCTTAGTCTTGACTACAGCTTAGTTTATAACGCAGTCTAGAAGTCTAGTCTATAGTCTAGTCTATAGTCTAGTCTATAGTCTAGTCTATAGTCTAGTCTATAGTCTAGTCTATAGTCTAGTCTATAGTCTAGTCTATAGTCTAGTCT